>NW_005187698.1:233753-244882 GCF_000239375.1 Pundamilia nyererei | reverse complement strand
TCTATCTATCTATCTATCTATCTATCTATCTATCTATCTATCTATCTATCTATCTATCTATCTATCTATCTATCTATCTATCTATCTATCTACCGCCTTTTTTACACCGAGTTCCCAGATGTGAGTGACGTGCAGGTGACGAGAGGAGCTGAGGTGTCAAGTGACAACCATCTGCTAGAGTGTAGTATCAGGTGGCAGTGCTGCCAGGCCTGGTTAAGGGAAACATTTAGTGAGAGTATGCTAGGAACATCTGGTGAGAAAACTGCTCAGAACTCCTCCGTTTGGAAATGTTTGGCCACTTTTCTGCACAAAGGCTTATTTAAAACATTAAATTATGGTAAATGGCCTGTATTTATCACTTTTACTAGTCCCTAAGGACCCCAAAGCACTTTACACATCCAGTCATCCACACACTGGTGATGGCAAGCTACATTGTAGCCACAGCCACCCTGGGGCACACTGACAGAGGTGTATCTATGCTTTGATTTGGTTTAAATATTTAAGATAGTCTATTTACTTTTAAATCTTAGGCTGTATATCCAAATTTAATACAACATAACTGTAATTAAGGGTTTACAAGAACTATGAGCCAAAATCTACCCAGCCTTCTTCCTCTGGTGCTGGCTCCAGTGCAGGAATATGCTCCTAATGCTGACTCCTGCTGTGGTTGCAGAACAATCAAAAACCAATCTCCAACCAGTCTCAATAAATATTTTTTGGAATAGCAATTGATTGCAAGGCTGTACGTTTGATGAAAGGTGCTGATGAAAGTACTTCATCGGATGACTTTCATCTTGCATTTAAAGATTCCTCAAACCAATCAACCAAACAAATTGCCTCAGAAAAAAAATCTCAAAACTGACCACAGTGGTCATTTAATTTCTCATCCAGTGGATGGAACAGATTTCAAGGTAGAAAGGAACACTTTTGCAACTTGATGAGAATTACATGCAGACACTGAGTGCAGTCTGATAAAAAGTGAAAAAAGCAAGAGTCTTTATTAACCTCGGCAGATTTTTTTCATATTAAACAAACTCGCACAACAAAACATCCCTACATCATGACAGGAGGAGCTCTATGCTAACAGCACAGCATACAATCAGACACAGAAGTAGTTGTCAGCAGAGAGCAACTTAAATATGCCAAGAAATTTGAGTGTAAAATAAAATAAATAGAAATAAGAAGGCAGAAAATTCTAAGGCTAAGCAGAACTATTGCTGAAGAGATGAAGGGGAACTGTCAAACTGAGCTTTTTTTGTGTGAAAGAAGGGTAAAAGTGCTGTATTTCTCTCAAGAGTAGGCGGACAGACTGGACCAAATACTGACTTTAAGGTAAGGCATCTGAACTGTAAGTAATTTACTCGGTTTTTTTTTTATTTGTATTGACATCGATGTGTAAATGGTAATGTGAAAAGCTGTTTTCACTGATATGTGTGATGAACCTTCAGTTAGATTCGACATCGAATCTAATTATATTTATAATTTAAATTATAAATAGAAAAACTAAAGTCAAAGAGTAAAATAAATAGTCTACAAACACACCACAGAGTGGCTCATGTCCTAATGGATTACAACCTTCAAAATACTGACAGTCATCAATACTACACGATGCACTAAGCTACAGTTGTACTGTAATCAGATGTAATTACTGTCCTGACTGTCTTTACTACTCGCTTGAGAAACATCAGCAAAAAGGCTCTTCTCCCCTTTCTGTTTCTCCTTAACAACACTGAATCAAAATCTACTGTACAGCAAAAACCCAGCAGGTGAACAGAAAGGTGGTACTTTGCTGATTTTAAGTCAAAGTATGACAAAAACAAAAGAAAAGAAAAACAGATTCTGGTTTTCTGAATGACGTGGGATTCACAGAGGAAGAATCATCCTTTTTATGGTCGTGGGAGAAATACTGAAAGCAGCCTTAGGAGTGAGCTGCACTAGCGTGCGGCTCATTGGGGAGGGGATACAAAAAGACGTCAGAGGAGGATTTGGGGGAATACAGAGGCTGTTGCCTCTTTCCTTTCACAGTCTTTTCTCTCTCTTGTTCTTCTTTTCGCCCTCTGTGTTTATACCCTTAGGTTTATTTATCTTTGTAGCATTTGGAAAATGGGCATATAGGTCCGTTGGTTTGTGTAATGTATAGAGAAGTACAAAAACATTATGTTTCATTGTGATATTTAACATTTCAGTTTTCCTTTTACAACCAGCTCCTTGTGTTCACGTGATTGCCCATGTTTCTCAAAATCTTCTTCATCCCTTCTTTTGTTTTCCTATGTTTGCTTTTCTCTAGACAAAGGCCTCTGGGATTTCAGAGCCGTTGATTTTGATGTAGATCTTAGCATTGTCATCCTTCAGCTGCTGCTCTTTGTAGAGAGTCCGTCGGTACCAGATTAGGTAGAGAGGCAGCAAGAAGCCCAGCATGCTTAGTACAAGGAGTCCAACATTGACCTGGAGGACAGTACAAGAATTAGCCACGCCCGAGGGCCTAATCTCTGATTGTGTTCATGTGTATGCATATCCATACCCAGAGTGGATCTCCACCCAGTGGTCCCATCATAGCCAAAAACAGTGGCTGCTGCAGCAGAGCAAACACAGCACTGACCAGAGACTGCATCCCTGTTAGACTTCCAAACAGTGACGAGGGATACCTGAGGACACACGAGACACGGCAGGTATCTTTAGCGTCTTAGTGTGAAGCTGCATCCACATATAGAAGAGTAAGATAATGTGTGTGTGTGTGTATGCATGTGTGAGACTTACACAGCAGCATAAAGGCCACCAACAGCAGAGTGGATGAATCCTCTCACAACCGTGTGTAAGATAAATGACACAATCTAGGGAAAGATAAAAGTATAAGAAATTATTATTCATTATCATTTCAGAAGATCAATCATCAAGTCTATTAGATTAAAAGATTAGCTACTCTTATCTATTTACTCTTACTTAGCTAACAGCCAAAACTGGTTAATCTTAGCTGTTAGCTTGTCTTAGTTATTAACACTTAGCTAACAACTAAGTATGGCTGATCTTGGCTAGCTGGTCTCAGCTATTAAAATTTGATTTTATCATTCAGGATAACTTTTCCATCTATTTCTAGAATTTCTGCTAAGCTAAGCAAAACAGTAAAAGTGTTCTGTTTTCACTTTGTCTTGCAAGAAAGTAAACATAAACACCTAAAAGTCTAACTGTACTGTGCAGTGTAGTATAAACTGCAGTCAACGGAGATTGCAATTTACATCTAGTGTTAAGTGTGAAAAATGTTGGTAAACTCAAGCTGGACTACTCACCTGCAGGGGGAGATTAGGCACTAAGCACGTAATCCCAAATCCAACCAAAAGCAAGTTTGTGAGCAAGAATGCTCGCAGTGCATTGGTCACCTTCTGAATCTTTCTGTCTCTGCGCTTGGTCTTTGTTTCTCCTCTTCAGGTTTGAAACAGAAAGAAGGAGAGGTCATTTTTCAGTCACTGATGTCACAATAACCTTTTATTTTTGGCTCTATTACCGGTAATCACATTCTGTGTCTAGAAATGTTGAGAATTTAACAAAGTGGGTTTGTCCTGCATTGCAAAGGATTGCAAGTATTTGACATACTTGTTTAAGGGTTCCTTGTCTTCTTGTCCGTCATCACAGTCCTTCAGCTTCCAGTCCATAATCTGACCAATCACAGGGGTGGTCATCAGGCAAAGTAGCTGCAGCACCCCGAAGATGGAAGAGTACAAACTCACTGAAAAAGAGATCAGAGTGAGCATACAATATAAAAGGATAAGGAGAAAGTTTAAAATACAGTGACAGTGTTTGAAAGAATATACCTATACTGACTTGGTTAATAGGACAGTATAGTTAATATTTAGCATCTAGGATTAGTGCTATATTGAGTGGAACAATGGTTGATGCAGGAGGGGGTAAGGTTGTGTGGGTTATTTCTATGGGCTAAGGGAGTAATGATACACGGAAACTGCATCACGTGAAACTGCTCATATGGTGTGCACCCTTTGCTGCTAACGGGCAAAGTTAGTTAATAAGTACAGTAAATAGTCATTCCGTGCAGATTAAAGCAGAATGAAAGATCAAAACAACAGCCAAGGTCAACTGATGAAATAAAATAACTAGCTATTAAAAAAGGTGCTATTCAATGCTGTGAATGGTACTATTCACAGCATTGAATAGTACTAATCACTGCTGTGATGCGTTTCTAAATTGTAAGTGTTTTTCACCTTGAAATGTAACAGTCGAATGATTTAGTAATCTACTGATACAGAAGACTTCTTATCTTACCAACTTCCATTCTTTCCACTGAAAATCCAATTAAAACAAGTAAGCCAAACTGCTTTCAAGTTCTGATTCATATTTGTTGAGAAAGAAACAGCAAAAGCATTCATGTTTAAGTATGCGTGCAAACTTCAAGCAAAGAGAAGTCGAGAAAGTGACCTGTATTGAGGTCTCCATCGGTGAGTGACTCCAGGACGCTGTTCATGGCTCCCATGTAGAACAAAAGACGAAGCTGAGTCATAGACATGGTCACTAGACTGAGCAGGAAAACTGGAGTGATGATAGTTTTAAAGAATGACTGGGCTGCAGAGGAGAAACGAAAAACGAAGAAGGGTAAATTCAGTGGATTTAAGTAAAAAGTGCATACATGGGTTCAGGTTTATAATACTGCAGTCTTACATTCTTCTTGTGGCTTGCACTCCATTTCCAGGTCCATGGTAGAGAGACAAAGATTGTTTCCATCTTTGGTAGTCAGCTCCTTTTGCTTTGTGTTGGTGCCCACGCTCAGACGACGGCCCACTGTGGTCACTTGCTTGTAGAACTGCTGACCTGTGATTTTATGGTCGAAGCCAAGCCAGCTGAACTTGATCTTCACACTGAGGAAGCAAAGGATGACAGAGGGATTAGAAGACTGGATAACAAGAATGGGAGTAGAGGGGATTATGTTAAGGGTAACAGAGAAAAGTGGAAAGACATGGGACCACGGGGGAATTGAACAATTAAAAAAAACTAACTGTTGGTGTGAATTGGCGCTATATAAATAAAATTGAATTTAATCAATTTGCATGTGTGTTACTAACGTGTAGTCCATATCTTCTGGGCCTGGGAATGGTTCCAGTGGCCAGTTGAAGAAGCAGTTCGTGAAGACCAGTCCTGCACAGGCGGCCCACACCACCAGAATAGTGATGAATGGTACGCCAAAGTCATAGATCACCTGTGTCCAAAACAAGGGCCCATAAATACAAAGTACAGTGCAAAAAAAGACATAGAGAAGACAGTTATAGTCACAGTTCTTGGACTAAACCTGTCTGGGAATTCTAAGTTCTCACAAGATTCTTATGGTGCACTTTGTTAATTGGGTTAGACAAAATCAAAGTTATCCTGTACTAATTGGCAGGAAAACCCACTCCTTGCATTTAACCCATCCTGAGAATTAGAACCAGTTCTCCTAATACTTCTGATAATCCATCTGTGGACCAGTTCTAGATTTTGGCAAGTGCCTTGATTGCCAAGATTAAGGTGCCAGGAGAAAATACGTAGCCTTCAGTGTTTGTTACCTTGACGCCGGGAAAAGTGACAGCAGAGGATGCGTAGGAGCCGATCATCAGGGCGATGAAGGTTGAACGGAGGTCCCCAAACATGTTTGGTAGCTAGAAGAAAAACGAATGAAGAAACAGGGAAAGAGGCCGTGAGCTTTACAGTGTTTTTGTTCTCTAGATTTTTGCATTAGATTGCACAGCAACTGAGATTAGATATATTCAGTTATCTAAAGGAAAAAATGGGGAGGTCAACTGTTGTGCAGCTGCACTTAGTTTAGTTTGGGAGGGGGTGGAGGTAGAGGGTGTGGGTGCAGATTGGGGCACTGTGAGGCTGGTACCTACTGACAATGGGGTCACAGTTTACAGTAAGACCCAATTAGTAAGCAGACTTGGCACCATGGCGCGAACATCAGAGAAAACAAAAATGCAACAGAGTGACATGAAACCAGCCCACCTCAGTGTATGTAAATATAAAACAGCATCACATAACACACACAGCTGTCCAACATACGACACTACTGATGAGTTCTTTCCAGCTGAAACAATCGGACGGGTCGGCTGAGGCGAGGTGACATTTGAGGACATAAAGATGTCTATAATATACTTTTCTTTAAGAAAAAAAAAAAAGGATTTGGAAGCCAAAACGAGAGACAGCGGGTGACAACAAAACATCCGAATACAAAGGCATTCACAAGCTGTTCTGTTTTCAGGAGACTGAACAACAACAAGCTCATTCAATTACATAAGAGCGGGGAAAGCTAAGGAAGAGGTATGTGAGTGCTAAATTGAGAAGGCATGTGCACCCAGGTTACCAGGAATCAGGAATAACTTGAAAACTCATCTCATTGAGTTTAAATGACTAAAGGTGCTGTGCACAAGCAACTGCTGGATGAAACCTAGAACGCGGCAGGTGAGCTGACATTGGCACTGAGCCAGTAGTGGCCACTGAGGGCAGCTGAGTGTTACCCAACATCCCTCAGCTGAGAATGAATGCTTTAAGGTCTGCGGAGAAGTCACGGACAAGCAGTCAAGCAACAGGGTTGTGTCTAATGATTAACCCGACACTGAGGCTTTCTTGTAAATTGAGCTGCTGAGGAGATGAAGTGAAACTTGGTGCGAGGGAAACATCTTTTTATGCACCACCTCTGGAGACTGACAGTAAAGGGAGCAAACAATTCTTTAAATTAAGGTTTTACTATAACACTGATATGAATGGCCATGGCAGCAAGTAATGAGAGACACGACAAATACAACAGGAGAAATAAAGGATGTAACAGCAAGAGTCAGTGCTGGTATAGAATCGGGATGTTTCACTGGGAGATTTAGTGGAGCAGAGGCCCTCTCCAGTGAACAGCATCACCATGGTAGAGAACTGGACTCCCATGTGAGTCACTGCAGGCTGAACTGATGTCAAGGCCAGAGAAGAAGCGGGGTGGATAATTGCAGGACAAGAATGCAAATAAATGATGATCTTTAGACTGTTTATCTCTGCTTTTGTATCCTTGTCTGTAGGGCTGATTACATTTAAACTGTTTCAGGTATAAAGGTTTTTTCTTTGCTCCAAAGAATCTGTGAAATTTGATGAACCGAATCGAAGGATATGACTTCAGGAATTAGGCTCTTAACTGAAGTTTTAGACTTCCAAGAGTGATACTGCTTGGTTTTTTTTTTAAAGTGGGAATTTCTGTGTTTAGGGTCTGTGCAGCAAGTCCATTAAGTCTTTGCAAGAACAGAGAAAAACGAGGGATAAGTAGGAGAAATTCTTGATTCCTCTTTCATGTCCTTTGTGAAGCACAATAATATCCCTCTAATCAACTCCCTTACCTGCTATCTGACACTTGGCAGGGTAATCCCTAGGAACGTGTAGTTCAACATTAGAAAAAAGGCAAAGTTAAAAAAAAGAAGATTAAACAGGAGACAGGGTGGAACGTCAGACAAGAAGGGAGGGAGAAGGCGAGCAGGCAGGGAGCCAACAGGCTATTATAAGAGAGCGAGTGAGACAAAGAGCTGTGTAGATAGAAACATACATCTGGACAAACATATTGCAGCAGGTGCAAGGACTCTATGGAACAAGGATTATAAAGCACACATCAGTGTGCACACTTACTGTGAGAGAGGTGAAGGTCATGCACATGCCCCCGAAGCCATTGAAAGTAAGAGCAATGAAGATAAGGACGGAGAGTTCTGCAAAAAAACCCAAACAACTATATATAAATATATATAAAAGTCAAAATCCATACAGTGCTCCAAATGTTACAGTGCAAAAAAGACATTTGTTCATATGAACTCACCATTTGGTTTGTAGGCTCCATAAGCAATGAGTAGACAGGACAATCCAAAGCAGGTGCTGAAAATATATGATTGTGTCACACTTCTGATAACAAGCTAACTAAAGCTCTATTTATGATTACACGTGTATTTTTCTCCATACATCACAGTAAGTCTGGATAATTTCTTCCCTTCTTTGCTTACCTTCCCAGCAGTCTCAATTTGCGAGGCCCATATTTATCCATGACAATCCCCAATGGCAGCGTGATGGCTGAGAGGAGGAAGGAGCCCACTGTGAAAGCCAAGTTCAGCATCTCATCCTGTTCTTTACAGATCAGCCAGCCGTTCATCCTCAGGGGCCCATCCATAGGGACCAGGGGCCTCATCTCGACACCGTCTCCCAAACCCACCACACCAGCCTCACTTTCATAGTCATAAGTGTACTCATCAGACGCCTGTGCTGAATGAGACTGGGACAGATTGTAGTTGGAGCTGTTACCTAAGGACCGAGATAAAGGTTGGTAGAATATAAGACGTTTTATAGGAATTATGCAAGTGGAAGATATTCAATAAGTTTGGATGTTTCAGGCTGACTTAATGTGCCCTTTTCACTTAGAAGTTGTTTTTTTTTATAATGCTGCGATAAAACAAACACCACCCAACTAAGATGCAGTGGATAATCAGGAATTTTTTAGGTTCTCTTCTGTGGCTGAAGAATATAGCTCTGAATAGTTTACTTATATCTCTAATACATCAATACATACCAATCAAATGTGCACAGCCAGTTAGATTAATTGTGAACCTCAGCATAAAATAAAAAAAGTGCCCCTAAAGATTATGATATGGAATGCAATTTGGCTTTTATTGCTACTTTGGAATGATATGAACAAAACGTGATAAGCTAGCACTTGCAATAAACTTCACATCATTATCAGGACCTGCAAGGAGATAATGTGAACAAGTGCAAAAGTCCAGAAGACGTCCAGGTGATGAAGTGAGGGGAGCTGCAGCTTTGGACCTTCTTAGCATTAGCTTTCCAGATCACGCTCTTCCAGTGCTATCAGCCACCGGTTATCTCTGGGAGGAAAAACGTGTGTGTGTGGCATCCCAACGTGAAACACTGTGACGCACTTCATGACCAAGTGCCAAAGTCTTCCCCAAGAAGACAGATCAGCATCTCATACCCTTTGAATCACTGGGACACAATGCTGACGGGAGCAGCTGAATGGCAAACTATATTGCTGAATGTGCAGTTAATACCCAACACTGTGTCCCTGTAGCATGTATAGCAAAATGTTTGACTGGGCATCCTGGTGCAAAATGACTTACAAAGGCTAGAAAAGGCATTAAGATGTTGGCACCGAGCTAACGCTGAACCCTGCACTAACACTGCACACAAAACGAGAAAAAGCAGCTTCTAAATGCATCGATATCTTTTGCTTTATTTCATTTGAAGTGATCTGGTATTTCATAATTAAAATTCATAAAATGTTTATTACGAAACACAAAGCACAAAGTGCAGTCTATATATTTTAAATGCCAAATATGTGCTTCTTGTGCCGGTCTATGCTGGACCATTATCTTTCCATTTCGCCATTCTATTTTTTACTGTTTCCTGGTTTGATTTCTATTGCTCATCACTTTAGCTATCTCACCCTCTCTGCCCTTTGTCACTGAACTTTAAACTCACTTATTACCAGCTATAAATGCTTCCTGCTGATTACTTTGTTCCTCAATCACGTCACATGTTTGAAAAAAAGCTGAGCTGGTGCTTGCTGCTGTTCTCCTTTTTTTTTTCTTCTCTTATGTCATCAGAACAAGATAAGATGACTGTGGCAGTTGTCCAGGAAGTTATTGCTCAACTTTTACTTGACTGGTGAGTGTGCACAGCTTCACAGCTAAAACATTTGCACTACCCTATAAAATGTTGTTCCTTTGCAGGTAAATGTGTATGGGACAGCTGTCATCCTTTATAAGTTTTTATTGCTGAATGTTAATATTAGCCACTGGTGCAGAGTTGAGTAAAACATCCTGCTGCATGTTATAAATGCTCCAGGACTTAGTGTGGATACTAACGTGTTTACCTCTTTCAGGCCATGGGACGCCACACAGTATCACCTCGGGTCCTCCTTTACTTTCCCCTTGTTTATTCTCTTTTAAAAGACCACACCGGGGTCACTTAGGCTGAGTGCATCAATCCAACCTTTGTTCTTAACGATACAAAGTACCTGGTGTAACTTTTGTCATAGTGTGGGACTCTTGACATAAAGAGAGCAAGCTTTAAACAATACAGACTCAGGTAAAAGGATCAGCCGATCAGTCCATCATTGGTCTATCATTTGACTCTCAACAAGTCTACTGCACCATAAAACCTTTTATACTTTCACTTTAGACCAACTGACCTACCTGTTACACTGCTCTTTATTTCATTTGCCTGCTCAGATTTATTTTCCTGAGTCCTTAAAACAGGTTATGACACTTGTACAGAAAAAACCCTCATTCTCCCTAAAGAATGGAAGAGGCCAGAACACAGTAGTGTCGTATTACATCTGTTGAATAAAACCTGCTCCTAACTTAAGATCACCATTGCTGTCAATCACTTAATCCTTATTTTATTGGGATATTTCAGCGTACAAAAAGGAAAAAGTGCTTTCCAAAAACTAAGTCAAAAAACCAATTGTCTTTTCTTTCTTTCTTTACAAGGCATCGCCATAACTATTTTGGTAATTATAAAACACAAGAGTTTCGACTTACCCTCCTCGCTGCAAAGGTACGAGTAGAAGCCCTCTGACTTGAGCATGATGAGGAGCGATCCCCATCCCAGCAGCACAGCAGAGAAGAGCAAATTCTCAATGATAGCAGTCACTGCCATCCACCAGCGCCTGGCAAATGCTGTGGCCAGGGTTGGAGCCATGGTTGATTGGAAAAAAAAAAGTTAAAGACAGAAGCAAAAAGCAAGAGGAGAGAAATTTAGGGGACAAAGAAAGAGAAAGGGAGAAAGAAGATGTAGCTGGAAGTGCAGAAAGAACCTCCCTGACTGACGCTCGGATGAAAGATCACAGCTCACTTATCTGTGAAGAGAAAAGAGCAAGAGGAGGGGGGGAGGTCTTACAGTTAGCCTATCACTGTGACAGACAGATAGAAAGGCTCACTTCTTTTTATAAGATTACAACAGCAATCACTTAACTTTGAACCCAGCAGAGGAAGGCTGGCTGCACTGCATGGAAATCTGTGCTGTTTGTTTGTGGCACTTTTCTGATTAATTTAAAGTGTCTGTGTTAGTTAGATACAGAGAAGACGCTAAGCTCTACATCAACTAACATTAAGTGGTGAATG
>NW_005187698.1:225552-233309 GCF_000239375.1 Pundamilia nyererei | reverse complement strand
AAAAAAAAAATGAAATCACTTTCCCACTCCTGTTTCAGTCATCCACTCTCTATAGCACACTTCAAAGCAAATTACAGATCTGCTTTGACATGTTCAGTGAGTCTTAATTTCTTACCACTTCGGCTCAGAGCTGCTCCTTCCAGCTTCAAAGTGATGCCTTCTGGTAGGCTTTGAGTAACCTGGTTTCTGTGAAAATCCACTTTTATATACCAGCGTCGCCCGCACATAGCGCCCCCTATGGACATTACCATGCAGTATGTCTGGACTCCAACCAGCCTTTATTTTGTTGACACTTTTATCACCAGATAGTTATATAATTTAATAATTGTGGGTCTAAAGCCATTATTTTTACTTTAATTAAATGTGGTGAACTATGAAGAAAAAAAGAAAATAACCTGTGTCTAATTAAACAGATTTTACAGGTAATGACAGGAAATATGACGGTTGTGTGTATCAGTTGATAAAGAATAAGAGCAGACTTCCCCTATTTCAGTATTTACGCCACCTGTTTACTTATGTTAATCTGAGAAATTAGAGAAAATAAAACATCAAAAAAGAATACTCCATTGAAGTCTTTGTTAAAATTCAGCAACAGTAAAAGTTAAAGTCTTACATCTTTAAAGTTGATTTAACTAAAGCTTCAGCATAACTGACCAAAACCCTCTTGAGCAACTCTTGTATTGAGTGTTTTTGTACACATAAGACTTTAAATGAGCTGCAGTTTTTATTTCCTGTACAGGATTCGCCCCTTCTTAATTTTTATTATTGGTTTTGTTTCTTAGTTTAATTCTAAGCACACTGTTAAATGAAAAAAACGGATCTGGTTAAAGCAAGTTAACACACGTTTACACCGAAATGTCAGAGTTATATCAGCAAACTTGTTTTTCAGGTTGGACACTTGAGTTTGTCCCCCTGCAGTGGACTGTGATTCAGCTCTAATCAATTGGCCACTCAATGATTCAGTGACCACTGTGACCATATCTGCATAAACACTGATGTGCTGCTTTGTGTTGTTACAGTCTTCAGTATATCACACTGAGAGCACTCTTTAAACCTTTCAACAGCAAAACAGTTAAACTAATGGGATCTCTCATCTCTAATTTTCAGCTCTAATCAGTCTGTTTGAATATCAGCAGGCCCATCACAAGGTGGAGGTACCCAGCCTTACTTCACAGTTATTGACAAACTCTTTGCAGTCACATCAAGTAAATTTAATCACTAGTGCACTGTTTTTCCAAGCCTTATCAAAACCATTTATTGACCTGCTTGCTTTTCACACCTTACATTTGCGTCAAATAGTCTAATCATTTAGATATTGTTTACTGTCTCAACAAGGGGCCAAATCTATATGTTTAACTGTTAATCTTAAGGTAAAAACCAAAAAAATATCCGGTATCTTTTAAATTGTGGCACACACATTGAGAACTTGCTGTTTTTTCATAGAATTAACGCCACCTTGTGGCTTTTAGTGATCCTGGCACAGTCATCCAGGTTCATGGCCCATATGCAAAGCTCAAGCTCAGCTAAAAAACAGTAAAATGAGTCAAATTTGGGGAATTTGTTCAATTTTTTCACCTTTCAGGTTCACAAAAATGCTGCTATTTTAAAACAGATAAATGTATTGTGACTGCTTTGCTTAACACTTTTACTCGTCTGTGGTATGTACCATGAGTACTGTTTATTCTCCAATAAATCTTTACTCTCTCTGGAATTTCTACTCATTAGTACTCATTTCTAAGCATAAATAAGTCTAGCTTGTCTTAAAAATATACTCTCCTCAAGTGTTCACATCTAGAAAAGAAATCTGTGGGTGTTTAGTGGGACAGATTGTTCCACATCCAAACCCAGCACTGTTGTGCTAGCACAAGAAAATGAATTACTCACACTGACGCATGCCACAGTGCAACTGAAAAAGTTTTTTTTATTGCACATTCATACTTGAAATCCAGTATTTGGTAGCAGAAGTAAAAAAAATTAAAAAAAAAAAAAAAAAGCCAACATAGTGCAATATGACAGAAAGCAGCAACAGAAACAAATCCCAACTGTAAAATGCTTTGTTTCCTTCATTCTAATGCATAAAGTCATCTTGAACATTATACATGATTGTAAAGTGGTATATATAATTTAACTGGCCTGGGCCGTGCTTGATATTTATGTACATGATCTCAATCAAACACATAAGTGACAGCAACTCCGTGTTTTATAAGTGCATCAGTGACCACTGTTATAATCCACACATATAATCTGTTGTCAGGGTCCCTCATCATTAACATATAGCCAGTAGAACAAACAGCGAGAGCAGCATCTTTATGGAGCTTTTAGTTCCTGGTGGTGTAAAAGGAAAAGAAATATAAGTGAGAGATAAGGGAAGCCAGAAAAGCATTACAACATTACCCAAAAATCTATGAATCTTCCCTGTGATGGGCTGCAGGTAACAGTTTTCTAGAAATGCATATGTTTGATCTTTGAAAAAGGGAACACTAAATGTAACACCCGCCTTATCAACATTTACGCTTAGTCAAAAATTCTTTAGCAGCACTGCATCAACAGTGCCACAAGGACACCTGACGCAAATGACTGTTTTGCTATACCCAATACAAACAGAGCAAAGACAGATAAACTTTAAAAACATTCCCCATCAGTTACATAACAGTACTGAGGAAATGCTTTGTCCTGCAGTACTTGTGACCGATGGTGTGCCGCAGAGGAGAGATGAATGGTATGCTGTGGTAGTAACCACACCAAATAAAAAAGACCACTGCTCTTGAAGAAATATTCCAGTGTTTATGCATGTTTGGTTACTGAAAAGCATGCCTCCAAACATTTTGTATGTAATTCCAGGCACAGGATACGGAATCAGGAATATATTCAGACACATAATACATAAAAAAACAAAACAATCTACAATGTTTAAAAGTATAAATAGCAACCCAGTGTGTTAAAGTGTATTTTTGCGACAATGACATCATAGTTATTGTAATGTAATGCAGTCCTTTGAAACAGTAATAGTGACATAATACAAAAGTTGTTAAAGAAATTCAATACTCTGTGTGAAATTTATTTTTCAATCATGTATCCTACAAAATTAAGTTGCATTACTTTTAGGCTCTATTTGATATAAAGTTAAAGTGACAGAATACTGAAATCTTCCACCCAGTGACGCCCAGTAACAATTTTTACGTGAAAAAAACAGATCTTACCATGCGAGGAGTTTTCTGGAACTGAAAAAAACAAACAAGCGAAATGTTAAACTCATTTCTAAATAATAGGTGACAGTGTATTAACATGAGAGACTGCCCTGCAGATCCTTTACACTGACCAACCTTTGATGGTGAAAGTGGTCTCCATGCCAGCATGGATATGGTCAGTCACATGACAGTGGAGCAACCATGTGCCTGGGTTTCCAGCCACCATCTCCACAGTCTGGAAGGTCCCGGGGAACAGATCAAAGACGTCTGCACGGTGCACAAGGTCCGTCTGACACACATAAGAGTGGTGCAAAAAAGGGGGAACAGCGAAGAGGAAATATAAATGGAGATATGATTCTTTCGGTGCGAAAGAAAGAATGGTCTTCCCGCTGCGAGTGACCACTAACAAAGCACAAACAAACCTTGTAAGTAAAGGTCTCTGCATGAAAGTGAACAGTGTGCATGTCTATTTCGTTGCCCATTCCGATGAGATACCAGTCAACTTTCTGGCCCTGAGTCATCTCCAATCCATGGAGGTTCCCATATAGCTTCCCATTGATCCCTGCAGCAGACACATTCACACACAGAATCAGAGACATGGTGCACAAGAGAAACAGGAAATGTGAAAGCAAACACACTTCAGCAGCACACTCATCAAAAGCAAGCTGAGGAATAAAGGTCTGATTTTGTATCCAGTACAGGACTTTACTCCACAGGTCCTTCCCGATTGGAGACCAATCAGCCGCCGCCAGCTCTCCAATCGGGAAGGACCTGTGGAGTCTTAAAGACAGAGCACAACAAAAGTACACAGCCGGCTCAAGGCCGTAATAAAGATATTAATGTTTGAACATGAATATCTCAAAAACTGTTTAATATAAAAGCATTCAAAAGTTCTTCCACAAAAGTAAAACTATTTTAGACAGTCCTGTCCAAACAGAACGGAGTTTCCAGATGGTGCTGTAGTGGTGCTGTAGTTATAAGTTATGTCTGTGAAGGTTCTCAGTCATAAGTTAGAAATTAATTTTGTTAAATTTGTGCATATTTTCTATTTTCGAGATCTGGGTCATTCCATTTCAAATCATCAAGTTTTTTTTGAATATTTTCTGCTCAACCATCTCTGATTTGCTGTCCTGATTCATTGTGGTGGCAACAAAAACGATTACATTTATACTAGGTTACATCAAGATCAACAGACATCAATTTATGTTTATCTTCTCTGGATATAATAGGTGAATATGTTTACTAAATCTGAAGTTTAATTCTTTGGCCAATAAGGTTGTTTTTCTTTCTGTGGCCCCGTTCACTCTTCTTACCGTGCATCTTGTTACTCTCCTCAAACTCTTCATCTGGAGTGAAGTTCTCAGGGTTGAGACCAAGGTACGTTCTGATGTTGTCTCCCAAATACCAGGACTTGTTTTCATCATGCACCATAAAGAGCAGTGCAAACTCCCTCTCCACGTCACTCCTCTCCCTATCGGGACCCTCCCCACGCTTCAGAGTCCCAGGCCTGCATATCACCAGAGGCCCCAGAAGGCCGCTGTACAGATCCTGAACATAAACAAACACCTTATCAGAATAAAATCTAATACTTCAACTCCTGCTTAAATATTCTAGTTGCGCTGTAAATGATGCGCTTCTATTTTTACCATAACAAAGTCAACAGTGGAGTAGTAGATATAAGAGATACAGTTAGGATCTGTGACCCCTGGACCAGAGCTTTCAGGAACATCCCAAGTTACTTCAATAAAGTTGCCTGAAGGTTCAGAGAACATAAAAAGTATGAATCCTACTGCTTCTTTAAAAAGCCAGCATTTTTTATGCCCGTTTAAAAATTCATTTCTCACCGGGTTTGACAGGAATGTGTCCACCGCTGGCCCTAACGCCATGTGTGGTTATTGAGTATGGTCGGGTGGCATTGTTCTTGAATATAATCACGATCTGCTCTCCTACTTCTGCTTTGATTATTGGCCCTACAGGAGAAAATAAAACTCATGTCATCTTCATTCTTCTCTTAGTAAAAACAACATAAAGAACTGTTAAGCTCACCTAGAATTTCCAAATGCTGCTGGTTGGGCTGCCTTTTCTTCTGAACACTGAAGGTGTCATCAGTATATTCTCTATACACCACCTTCTTATAGCGTGAGCCAATTCTGTTCTTTCCTTTTCCCACAAATATGCTGCCTGGACTGGGAGACAAGTAGCAATTTGCTTCTATTAACAAACAGTAATAAGTTATGGCATGAATTACAGGTTGTGGCTTCAACAATGAAACGTATCATCCTGCAATTATCTCAATCACACACCTGTCCTTTGGTGTGCTATGGTGTTTCTCCAGCTCCCAGTCTCTCTTAGGTGAATAGTCCCACTCTATTTCCTCAGCACTGATGAAATATCGCACAGTCTTGTTCAGCTTTGTGTATTTGTGATTTACTTTTTTTCCTGGGCACTCATTAACTTTATACCACTGCCTCATGCCACCTGAGTAGTGATCTATTACTGTGCAGCTCACCTCATACACACCTGTTTGGAAAAACAACAAACAAGAAAAGGTTAAGGATTTGGACACATTCATGTGCCTTAAAAACAGGGCCCCATGTGAAAAAGGCAAACTTAATAACTGATTGTGTCGCTCTTCGCAGAATGAACTGCAATCAAATGTTTGCAATAACTGACAATAAGTCTCTCACATCACTGTGCAGGAATTTCAGCGCACTCTTCTTTGCAGAAGATTTTTAATTCAGCTACATCGGACAGTTTTCAAGCATGAACAGTATGTTTAAGGTCAAGTCAAAGCATCTCGACCTGATTTAAGTCACTTTGTCACGGTCCCCGTGTCTCTCTGGTTGGCCCACTCTGGCTACAGGTTTTGTTGTTGTTGTTGTTCGTCCTCCTCCTCTCTGCCTGGGTGGAGCTCGTTACGGGCTCTCGCTCTTGGCCCACGCACCTGTGTGATTGTGTCCACCTGCTGCTGATCTGGCTGATTTCCCCAGCTGCTATTTAAGGCAGTGGCACAGAGCAGCTCACCGCTGGAACGTTGAGCCTCCTGAGTTCGTGCTTGTGGCATTTTCAAAAGAATCCCCTGTGTGTATTTTGCTGTGGAACTAACGTTAACTTCTGTGTGTAGATATCCCTCTTCTGGACCACATCACGGGACCTGCCCGGGTGTGGCAGCGTATGTGGAGTTTTGGAGCGAGTGCGGAGGAGCTGTGGCGGTGACTGTGTGGAAGAGGAAGCGTGTGTGGGGATTTCCCCCCTCCTTCTCTCCCTGGAGCCCTGGACCCCCCTCCTAACTCACTGTACATATATATAGCACTGAGGTGATCCCTGTTGTAAATAAATCTCCTTTTGGTCTCTGAGGAAGAACTGTCTGCGCGTGAGTCCGTTCAGTAGCCATGACACACTTAATTGGTCACTTCAACTTGCTGGTGTGTTTTGGATTGCCGCATAAGTCGAGTGAGCTTGAACTCAGGGGAACGGACTGATGGCCGGGCATTGCCCTTGTGGATTTTTGGTAGAGAGCAGAATTCATGTTTCCATGGTTCAATTATGATAAGACGCCCAGGTCTGGAAGCAGAAAAGCAGCTCCAGACCATCGCACTACCAAGAGCATATTTGACTGTTGGTGTGAAGTCATTTTGTCTCATCAGTCCACAGAATACTTTCCCCAAAGTCTTTGGGATGATCAGGATGTTTTCTGACAAATGTGAAATGTGTGACATCCTGGAAAAGCCATCAAGGAGTAACTCCTGGAGTAATTTTGGTCTCGCCAGACACAGGTTTCGGAAGGTTCCCCACTGTTCCAGGTTTTCTCTCAGTGGTTCACGAGAATACTAAAGACTTTATATTTACATTGCTTTATAACCTGTTCCAGACCGACAGACCTCAATGATTTTCTCTCAGCTTTTTTCTTTACATTGGGGCTTTAAGTGTTACTTTTTGAGATCTTTTAGCCTACTTCACTTGTGCAGACAGGTTCTGTGTATGTGATTCCTTGATTCAACAGGTCTTGCAGTAATGAAGCCTGAGTGTAACATGTGAAAATAAACTAAGCTTTAACTCAGGGATAATTACTTTCTACACAGGGCTATAGGTTTGGATAACTTTTCTCAATCAATTAATGAAATCATCATTGAAAAACTGAAATATTATATTTACTCAAGTTATTATTTTATTTATTTTACTAATTATTAAAATATGTTTGATGAAATGCGAAAAAATAAGAAACCAGGAAGGGGGAAAAGTACTTTTTCATGGCATGGTAGATATAAACGCACAGAGTACAAAAACCTTTGATTTCATGTTTATTTCAAATGGCACCTAGCTCATGTTTCCTGTCAGTTTGACTGCATGTATTTTGAGTCAAGCTGAAGAAAAGCATGTGACAAAACAATGCAATAATAAACTGTCAGTGATTACCACTGCAGGAAAAAAGATGTTTGCACCTTTTTTGCAAAGCTTAGCTTGCTTGGGGTTTTCCTTGTTTTGCAAATGTCTGCGCAATATGAGCAAACAGATGCTGTATATTTTGTGAATCTAGATCTTTGCTTTGTTTTTTGTTTTTTTTTTGAT
>NW_005187698.1:207776-224752 GCF_000239375.1 Pundamilia nyererei | reverse complement strand
AAAAAAATACAAAGACACACCTGAACCGGGTCTCAAATATAACAAAATCTGAGTTACAATCAACGCTGATTCAATAGCTTTTCAGATAAATAGGTAAGGTAATATCTATTCAGCTGATTCACCAAACAGACTGATTACCATGCATCATGTTGCTCTCCTGAAAGTCCTCGTGCTCTTGATTAGTCTCATTGCTGCCAAACTTCTCAATGTTCTCATCTAAATACCAGCTCATGTTTTCATCCATGACAGAAAAAAGAAGGAAGAACTCCTTATCTACATCCTTCTGTTAGACAATAGAGACAAAATTACAGAATCAGTAAGGCTCTTAAAGTGCTGCTAATTTGATTTTAAGGTAACATCACACAGAATTTAAAAAGCACTTAAAAATTACACTTAAAATTTTCATCATAAATTATTTTGTCCTTATCTTAGCTATCTTGTATTATTAAAGTTCTAATAAATTTGATAATCCCCAGCAGCTTGTCAAACAAAAGGCAAGTGCTATTTTGATTTTAGCTATTTAAAAGTGTATACACTCAGAGGTTCCTTAAGGTTTTGGGTTTTTTTTAACATGAGAACGTGTCTGAATACATAACCAAAGCAGCACCTGTCTGCCGTCGTCCCCAAGCGCTCCTCTCTTGCATACAAGAAGAGGTCCAACTAGTCCAGAATTAGTGTCTTTGGCAGGATCGGTGGCAGAGTAGTAGAGATAAGGGATGCAGGAAGAATCAGATGATGATGGGCCTTCCAGGACCTGCCAGGTGTAAGTAAAGTTCTCACCTGGACCAACATGGGAGCCTGGCTTTTCAACACCTGCAGTGTTGCAGACAAAGAAGTACAAACAATTTGGTTTACTATAACTTGCTGTCAGTACAGACAGCAGTCAAAAGGCACTGTGATTCTCTTTTCACTATGCTTAACACCTTAATATAATATCATATGTATTAGTCAAACAATGTGCACTTTGAGCATGAACAAGTTCATTTACAGCTTTTATTTCTTACTTTGTGTGATTAATTACCTTTTTAAATTTGTAGGGATATACTCATTTATTTCTTTGCAGTAACTCTTTTTAAAGTATCAGTAATGCAAATGTATGCTTTGGTCAGTCTGAACAGTTAATCATTAGTTTCAGCTTGTGTTTTTAGAGATTAAGTAGCGTCCCCTAAGAATTACAGGATATCCCAGCTCCTTGACTTACTGAGTTAACTGTGCCAGTATTATTTGTGTTTGTATCGTTGCTTCCTCACCATCCTCATAGCTGCTTCCCTGGAAGTGTTTATCATAATGAAGGCCATGAGGCTGGATGCTGTAGTTTCTATCAGCCTTATTGAGGAATGTCACTCTGAGAGTGTCACCCTCCTCTGCCCTCAGGACTGGACCTGTATGAATAGAAAAGGAACACTGTAATCAGATAAGAGATCTTGAGACTTAGTGAACTTGATGAATTTGTTGAATTGTTTCAGGAAACATATAACAAAAGAGAAAAGGTGACTTTTATTCAGAACATGGTGAAAAAAGGGAGGACTTACCCAATAGTCCTAAATGTCCAAGATCAGCTGATTTCTCAGTAGTGAAAGTATCATCTGTGTACTCTTTGTATATCACTTTTATGTATTGACCACCGAGCCTTCCATCATCTCTGCCAAAAAACACATCTGATGGACTACAAAAGAAAGAGATGGGATAGTTGGAGGAAGAAAATGAAGCAAAAACTGTAAATGTGGGTTGTAGTAAATATGTGACCTAGATGTAAAAGCGATGAGAAATGTCTTACTTGGACCTTAGTTACTTACTTAGAACGAAAACTGGTGTCAGATCAGCAATAAATACCAGATAATAACAGATGGGTTGCTGCATGATCATCCAGACCGTTGAATCTTCACAAGCTACTCCCAAACTTGAGAATTCTATTATCTGATGTGAAATCTTTGGAAGCCTGCCACCTGCCCGCACCTTTACACACAACTCTGACTCTCTATTAAAAGATTTCCTTTTGTCACCAAGGAGCTGTCACTACATTTCAACTTTCCATGCAAGTTATGAAAGATGACGTGCTTTTCAGTGCATAAATAAGTGTAAAAATTGATTACATATAAATTGTTTTGATACTTTCAAACTTCATTACAAGGTTTTAATTTTTATTTTTTTACAGAATCACATTGTTCACCTGCATTACCGTCATGCTCCACCTGGGGGCTGTGACCCATGCTCTGGAATTGGTCGCTCAAAGGAGACCACACAGCCTGAATGAGCATCACATGTACTGTATAATCAGCCCCTTCCAGGGGGCATGCACACAGAAAGTCAAGCCCCATTTTAGAGTTAGGAGTACTGACAGAGATAGAGAGACAAGATCAACCCATAAAGGTATCTTGAGTGTGTTTTGGGGGAAACCTGGCATGAAACTATGTTGGTTTGACTGATGGTGTGTTTGGTTTAAGTCTCTTCTTGAGTTTTTTGGGCTAAATAATAAATCAACTTTTATTTTGAGATACATGTAAACCATTATTTAGACTATCTTGATGCATGCTCAATCATCCAGGTAAGTAAATCCCCATAAGTTGATTCTGTTCATCTGGATGTAGCGTTGTCCAGAGAACAAAATAAACTTTTGGGGCATTATTTAGACTGCAATATGTTGCTCACCTATCTGCTTCAGTAAGGGATACGTTGCTGATCAAATCCCTTCCTGAGGGAGCATAGTTCCACAGGACTTTCTCTGCCGCCAGGTAGTAATTCCTTACAACTCCACCTGTCAGCATGGATCCAGCCTCATTGTTACACGACCTCACTTCATAAAAGACCTGCATCCCAGCTGGAACAGCACACACACACACACACACGTACAAACCATAATTTAGATAAGTAAAAACTCACTGAGATGTAGACCTTTGAGCAGGTCTCCAGGCTACAGTAACTGTCTATAAAATGATAAAAAACATTCCAGAGTTCATTTTAAATGTTTAACTTGCTTATCTTTTAGGAAATTGGGTTTACTCTCAAAATCTGAGCAGATCTACAACATGTAAAGCTGTCAGTTGTGTGATTTGCAGCCTAAATAGGTTTATAAAACAGTAATGTTACTTTTTTTTTTCAAAGGGTCAGGAACGAGAGAGAGCCATTATAAAAAGCACAGCCTCATAAAAAGTAATAGTTCTTCACAAGAATTAGCGGTAGTCATTGTATGACTCTCTCAATGTTATGTTCACTAGATTTTGGGCAGCCTGAAAATAATAACAAATAATAAAATGTCTGCTCATACCCTTCAGCTTTTAAATTCAGCTGAGTTCTAGAAAGTGTTTTACAAGTCCAGGCAGGCTCAGAGTAGAAATACTAATCTCTGCTGTGGGAATGCTCAGGCTTTGACAAAAAAGCAGCACCCCCATGAAAAGGGTATTTCCTTTGTCAGCAAAGTGCTGTAGCAGAAGGTCAAAGGTGACACATAGGTTAAAGGTCAAGCATCCTACCCTGCAAGTGGTCATTAACCTGGCAGGCCAGCAGCCACTTTCCATTTGCTTTTGGGACCATCTCGGCTGTTGCGAACGTGGCTGGGAACAGGCTAAGGACGTCAGTGCGGTGACCACGGTCCAGCAGGGTATTCCCATGGAAAAATGCAGAATGAATATCTACCTCATTACCCATCCCAAACAAATGCCAGGCTACTGCGCGGTGCTGACATAACTCGATTCCAGGCAGGTTACCAAACATGTACCCATTAATAGCTGTCACACAGAGAAAAACACACACAATCAGAGAACAATGAGACATTTAGCCATCAAAAACCTCTCCTACAGCCTTTGTTGTCAGAATTAGAAATGTGAAGTGAATTCCCTGTGAACACATTTTAAACTATATGATGCAGATTGCTGAGTTGCATCAGCTGGTTTGGCCCGACTGAATGTGTGCAGTTAGTCCAGTATTAAATGATCCTAAAAAGACTTTAAATATCTATCTCTCACCGTGCATCAGGTTGGACTCTTTAAAGTCTGGGTCTTCTGGGTCAACTGTTTCTGGATCAAAACATCTCTGAATGTTGTTTTTCAAGTACCAACTCATGTTTTCGTCCACCACACTGAACATTAAGAAAACATCCTGGTCGACATCACTGCGGGCGGACTTTGCGGCAGAGTCTCCCTCGGCTGCATTTAGTTCATTAGTCTCCTTCAAGGCTCCTGCACTCAAAGAAAAGGAGCATGCGTAATCTTTGTTTCCTTCTGGTGTCCCACTGTGTGCGATTTTCACGGCAATCCTTCGTTGGCAGTTTTTCAAGTAAAGCAATTTTTTTATGTTATTTTTACAAAGGCTGTTTCTGAATGAGACTACTGGCTTAGGATGTAGAAATACATTTGATTTAACATACAATTTGTGCATACAGAAAGCTGCATACAGCAGGCAAAACACTGTATGAAACACACCAAACATACAATCAAATATATTTGCCAAATATATTTGTACCTTTCTTGCATGTGAGTAACGCCCCAATAAGTCCTGAGGAGATGTCCCTGGGGGCGTCAATATGAGAGTGGTAGACCCAGGTCAAGCAGTTGGCATCATCATCTGTGGGGCCAAACTCAGGTTTGACCTCCCAGCGGTAGGTATAGCTGCCTCCTGGAGGGACACAGTCATCTTTCTTCAACTTGCTTGATGTCCCATCTGGATAGAGTGCACCTGGTACACGAAGGGAAAATGTTTGCAAAGAGATCACTCTGTTCAGAAAGCAGCCGAGCAGAGATATTATAGTTTATAGTCTCAATAAGAATTTTGTAGAAAATATTAGAAAACATTTACAAGAATGTTATTTAAAGCAGGTTTCAAAAGTCAAGGTAGTATTCATTTTCTTTGTTGTTTTTTTTTCTACTTTCTGGTAAGCCTTTAGTTTCTATGGCAGTGTGTTTGAAAACAAAGCATAAAGTCACGAGAACACTGATCTTTGATACAGTATGAATGTCGGGACAAGGTTTAACAAATTAACTGCTTTCTCAGTTCTCAGTATCTTAATGTGCTGACACCACTGACATGTGATCTCATTATCTTTCAGCTCAAGTTCCAGTTTAAGCAAAAAGATGCCACTTAGCGTTCCTCATGTTTAATAAAATTGCTGATTTTAAACCATGACACAAAGTATAACAATAAGCATTCTCTATTTTAAGTAGGAAAGGACTGCAGCTGTAGTCTCAATTTCCACAAGGCTCTCAAGTGTACTCCGGCAGGATTTCCCCTTCACATGATTGGGGTGGGGGTGGGTGGTGTACGAGCTTCTTGCATAGCAGAGAGCTGTAAAGTTCAGAAAACCTAAGAGACATATCTTTATAAAACATCTGCCATAGCAGTCACTCATTTTCTGGAATTGTGATGTGCCACTTTTTCTTCTGTTTCTAGGAGAACAGTACCACGCCTTCTTGGAACTTCATAAACAATGTTAGCTATTTCATGTAACTTCAAGCCCTTTTGGATTTTTAAAAAGTTATATTATTCAGTTCTTATTACAAATTTTGAACACAGCAACAATCGGTATCATTCAGTATGAATAAATGACACTTTGTAACCCTCACTGACAGCACTTTGTTCTTGTAGGTGTGACTCTGTGTGCAAAAGCACCATGAATTTTTCTGTCTATATCCAGTAGTATGGAACATTTTACCTTCTGTATCCTTCTCATAGAAAACCCCATGGGGATGCATAGAGTAGTTCCTGGTTGCAAAGTTCTTTAAGTGGACAACAATAGTTTCATCAACCTCAGCACGCAGTATGGGTCCCAGGAAGCCCAGCCAATCAGGTCGAGGAGACAGGCGACTGTATGAAGCATCTGTATACTCTTTGAACACAGCTTTCTTGTAAATACTTCCAATTCGATGGGGCCCTCCCTGTAGGAATATTGATGCATGCCTGAGAAAGTTTGAAAAGGAAACAACAAGAATGTGAGACACACAGTAGAGCGATTATACAGAATTCCGAGAGTGTGTAGGAGACAGACAAGAAAAATACTTTTTTTTCTTCTTGCATTTGTATTTGTTAGGGTCAATGTCAAGTTCCACACTGCAACACCAACCTTCAATCAAACTTGTACAAATATAGCAAAAGTAAGTGCATTGCCTTTCTAGGTTTTCACAAAAGGCTATGATAGATCTTTTAGTTTATACAATTTTGATTATTGTCTAACGGCTAGAATTTCATTGTAGACCAAACAAGAACTAGATCTTACCTGGTGTAAGAATAGATGTAAAGCCACTGAACAAATTGCATGTGGTTGCAGGTCTTTAACAATTAGACATATCATTATTTTAATAACATGTTTTGGGGAGCTAATAACAGGTTGTTGAAACTGTAGCTGATGCACTTTTGGAAGTAAGATTATCTTAAATAGATTCTCAAATGGTTTTGACTGAAAACCTTGATGCCTGTCTGATTACCGCTGTTTCAGTCAGAACCCGAACAAAGCAAAATAGTGCTAACATTGCTCCAACACTGCTTATTCGTTTCCCCTTCTCTGTCTTATAATACCACATATGGCTTTATTAATCTAATGCCATGCAAACGCATTGCAAGTTGATTTGACGCAATTGCACATTTTAAATGATGGGATACAAATGGCAGGAAGAAACATCTTAAAGCTTCTTGTGAATTCAGTTTGAAATGAAATGGGAGTGAAAAGACAATATGATATCTAACAAAGATAAACATGCCCTGCAGTGATTAAACAGCTTGAGCTTGAGACAGTTTAAGTACAGCCTGTACACTTTGAGAACGTTATTAGCACGTCCAGAGGTTCAAATAAATTTAGGAATGCCATGTATTGTGTAAGAATGAAGCAATTCCCTTATGCTTCACAATTATTTATTTCTCTGACAGGAAGGACAAAATTGTCTCAATCATTGCGCAACACCCATGAGCATTCCTTCATTTCATGAAAAATGTGCAAATGTGTCCAGTCTAATGTCCTCTTTTTTAATATAAGAAAGGGATTTTTGATTATTAGGTATTGGTTCCTGAACTATAACAGCAGAAACACAGACAAATGTTGTGAGTTGTCAATGCTTACATGTGATGTAAGTACAAGCCGCATTAACAGTATTATTTTATATGTTTTTTTTTTTCTAGAAATTGAAAACTGTGAAATGCAAGGGTCACACAGTCTCATTGTCACATCTCTCATTAAATTCCTAACCATGGTGTGATGCAAATGCGTCTGTCAGACAGGATCTCTGTGCCTCCTTTTTGGTGATTGGCTGCACATAAAGACACATGGCAGATAGATACACAGTAAAGGAAGCCTCTAATCTAATGAGAGGAGACAGTAATTCGCTGTTAGTGATTGTCATCTTTCCTGCACATCAGTTAGACTGCTAGCAAAGCACACAAAGTCTAGACACTGTCACACCCCGAGCACGCGACATAACCCACAAGTTTTGCACTAAAACTTTTTTGTATCTCTAAACTGTCTTTTCTTTCGCGGTCTATTTTTTATTCCCACATGAGTTATAATGACTTTCTACTTGTGAGTGATCTTAGACATTATATATAAAGGCGCTAAAAATAAAAATGAATCTTTACAAGCTATTAGTGCCGCCACTATCTGAGCATACTTTTCCGAATGTCAACTCACTCATCGTCTTCGATGTCTTTCCCGTTAAGCAGGTTTTTTCCACTTGGTGCGTAATCCCAGAGGTCCTCAATGATCCCCACATAATAAACTCTCTCCCTGCCGCGCTCCCCGCTCGCGCCCAATGAAAGAAGAAAAATCAGCAAACAAGTTGCAAACAACCCCAAAGTCCGTGCCATATTCAGCTGATCGCAGTCTAAAATGCTGGCCAAAGTTATCAGCGGGTTTTGCTGGTACAGGAACAAGTGGTAACCTTCTTTCACTCTTCCATGTGAGTGCGAATGTCCGTCTGGACCCCAGCGCTTACGAAACTCAAAGCAAAACAGTCAGGCTATTCAGCCAGAGGCTACGCCTCCAGTAGTATCTGATGTGCAGGGATAAGAACCAGTAAGTATTCCCAAGTCAATTATTTCTTTCTGGATTTAATTGAAGTGGTCTGCTGGGAAATTAGGTTAGTTAGATCCACTACGCAAAAGAGGCAGTGCCAAGCACTGTGGATCTCTAATTTGACTTTTCAGCTTCACAAAAAGCACTTTTGATGTGTGTTTACAGTTTTATTTGTTTATATTTGATCCTACAGTAGACTGATGAAATAGCAGCCCACAAAGAACTCAGTTCTTTTTACCTTATCTTCCTTTAACGATTCTAGGTGTTGCCACCAGTGGCGGTTCCAGAATTTTTAAACATAGGGCGGCACAGTGAGGGGCCAAGAACAAGGGAGGAGAGCCCAGAGGAAATAAGAATTTTTCATGAATGTCAGTGTAGAAAATATTGGGCATGATTTTAGGTTCATGCGCAGCTCTATTTTCTAATACAGATTTATGAAAAGCCAGCTGCAAGAATCCAAAAATCCTTTTATAACCATAGCTTCTTTACTTTAAGATTACTAAGTTTTAGCGAAATATTATTTAAGTTACTTAATAACAAGTTATATGTCAAGCTACAAATAATATGATGCTGGACTTTAAGCATAGTATAAAGTATTTAAAATAAGCATCACCTTAAACATATGCAGCAGTAATATTAATCCATTCAATGATGATGGGGAACTTTTTTTCTGCAGAGTAATTATTTTTAATTTTGATATTTTATGCAGAAATTTCCAGTATCATAGTTTTATCGTGAACAGTAGACCAAATGCATCTCTCATGTCCTGTGTCAGGTCTTTGCAGGATTTTTTTTAAATATTTCCTAAGAACATTAGTTTCAGATACTGTTCATGTGCTGTAGATGATAAAAATACCATTTTATGCCTGTTAAGCTGTGTTATCACTAAAATGTTTGACAGATTTATTTAAAATAGGAACAAACTATGTTTTTTTGCAAAAAAACCACTGTTTCATCCGTTTTTTGCTCGATGATTCATAGGTCAGTGTTAAGTGCATTAAAAACAAAACAAACAAAATAATAATAAAAAAAGTCCTCTTAAAATAGTCTTGAATGGTTTTTAACAAGTGGAAATTCTTAAAACCATACTGAGCTCATTCCCTTCAACACAACCTTACATTCTCTAACTTGAAATTTTGTGTCGTAATTTCGGAGGCAAGGGTGACACCTGCTGACCTAGTCGGGACATTACAAGAATATACATAAAGCTTGGTGAACTATATGACGCATCTATGACTTTAAAACTAACAAGTTTTAGATGACGTGTGGTATTAGTGTTCTATTTAATTTTGTTTTTAAACAAAGAATATCTGCTCTGTAAAATTTGCATCACTCTCCATACTGTACACAGTGCAGTGAGATGCTGTCGATTTGCTGGCTGTCATGGGACAGGGAACCACGTGATATAAGAGCATGAGTTTAATGGAGGAGATAGAAAAGAGAAAAAATTTTGTTATACTGGATATTTTCAGATATCTCATATTTCTGAAAAGATAAAGATTCAGTTTCCAGTTCATTGGGGGGGTTTTGTTGTTGTTGTTGATTTTTTTTTTTGGAAAGACTAATAGCAACATGGAATTTCCACAACAATGGAAGTTTGAACATTTCCACTGTGATTATATTGGGATTAATGTTCAGAATGTAAAACAGTCATAAATATATGACAGTTTCTTGCATAAATCTGTAAAACATATGAGTACTTTTCTATCAAGATATAAGTTTTGATTGATTTTCATAAAAATTTACAGACCGTGTTGATCCAAAGTCCATAGGTGCACAAAGTTGTACCTCTGTTGGAAAAAAGCTGGCACTTAAAGGAGCAAAAACATATCTGCAGTAATTCCATTCTGTGCTTCTAATTTGAAATAGGGTCAAATCTTAATAAAGCTGAATTGAAAATTGAACCATAACTTGTGTGTTTACACTGACGGAAACAAAGAAATTATTCGGCATATCTGGGTTAGTCGCTGGATGCAAGACTTGCTTGTAACAGGCTACCTATAAAAATGTCACAGCTGTTATTGCAGCCGTGTAAAGAGGACTCTTCTCCTAACCTTATTGATCAGCACCGGGCGCGTGCATAGTTCATCCTCGTGACTGCGCCCCTTTTAGGGAACGCGCACGGCAGCCTACCACCTTCCTGCTGTCACTGTGCACAGACATGGCTGCTCTCAGCAAAATACCGCATAACTGCTACGAAATCGGCCACACTTGGAGCCCGTCGTGTGTGCAGTCTGCTGCCGATGTGACTAGGAGTGCTCTGGAGGTGTCCTTTAAAATATACGCGCCTCTTTACCTGGTAAGACGTTTGACCTGAAATATAACTGTAGACTGTGAGGCTAGCTAAATAGCTAAAGTTAGCGAGCTAACTAAAGTAAAATGGCTTAGTAGTTCGCAGAAAACCTCTAAAGATAGGCTGGCACGTCGCTAGTGTTGCACTTAGGTACGAAGTCCAAGTTGTACATGTGGCCGATCAGATAAAGGAGCAAAAACATGTCATGCAACTTCAGCCAGGTTCCCCTTTGTAAATTTCATTGCCCTCTGGGCACTCGTCACGACTGTAAGTGTAAACTTTAGCAGAGTTGGAACTGTATTTGTCTTGCATCTCCAGTGTGCAGTAACGCACTGTGCTTTGCAGATAGCAGCAGTTCTAAGGAGAAGGAAGAAGGATTACTACTTAAAAAGGCTTATCCCAGAGATCTTTTGGTCTACCTCTTTCCTGACTACCAATGGGGGTCTCTTCATCGTTTTCTTCTGCATTCTCAGGTCAGTGAACCCATGTCTAGAGTATGTAAACACAAACTTGGCACTAAGCTGCACTGTCATTATGTTTATTAATGAAAACGAAAGTGAAATGTATACAGTATGATATATGGATAAACTGAGCATGAACGGTCATGTTCTGTGAACCACACCTGCTGAAGCTGAAGCCACTTTAGCTTCTTCCACGTGTGCCTCCTTTCCTTTAACCTGTCAGCATCTGAGTGTGTCAGCTTCATGTCCTGGCCACTGTGGTCATGTTTGCATTAGGGTCACCCTCTGTGGACATCTGTGATAAAATAAACCCACTATTAACTTTATGGTCTTGTTTGCTAGTTTAAGAAAACTTTTTTTTTAAATAATTTTGTAAATTTGTGTCCCATTTAGAGTAAAGTAAAAGGTGGTTCTATAGTATCATGGTTTGACTAATAAGGAAAAGGTCCCTGGACCTTCAAGGAGTAGATACAAATCCCTTGTGTGTTACGTCAGGAAGGCCAATCAAACATGCAGAGATATCTGCTTATTCATAAGGAGCTGGCACTGCTGTGGCAACCCCTTGTGGATAAACGAATTGCAGAAAGTAGTGTATGACTACAGTATCAGCTTGGATTGTCTTTGTCTATCGTTTCAATAAGTGCACATTTTAAATACTTGGATAATACTTTCCTTATCATGGAAAAATGGAAGACGGAAGAGCTGACAAAATCTTGTGCTGACAGTGTGCGATTGTCTTCACTGAAACGTTCCAGCTGGGAAAAAAAAGGAAGTGAAATAATGCAGTGTATTTTAACTGCAGGAGACTTTTGGGAGGCTTCTACTCCTGGTCTGTTGGGTTTGGCTCAGCACTGCCAGCCTCTTATATTGCCATCCTGCTGGAGCGCAAGAGCAGGTGAGATGCCCGTCTGTTACGTTTCAGTATGTTTTTTTCTCGCCTCTCCTAGATTCAAACATGTTTCATTCACATAGTTTACTTTTTGCCTTTTCGCCTCTTTCTTTTTCATCCTCACAGGAGAGGGCTGCTGACAATATACATGGCAAATCTTGTAAGGGCCGCTTCTTTCGAATATTAGTAGTTGTATGTGAACCTTGCTATGTGTCTGCATTTTTAATAGCGTAATGTTGTTCTCAGGCCACTGAGACTTTGTTTCGCATGGCAGTGACACGAGGTGTCGTCAAACCCATTAAACATGGCGAGGTAAGGTCAAAGGGTGGGGCTATGAGCTTGTTATCAGGGTTAGGTTTAGATCATGTAAATTACTGCCAACCTAATTTTTTTTTAAGACTCTCTCTTGTTTTGTTGTTGGATTATGAGTCTAATAATGCAACTACAGGGAACTCCAGTTGTGAAAACTGAACAGACTTCAGTAAAAAGTATCAACGGATCCAAAAAGAAGCATTTATGACTTTATAGTTCTGACGAGACTGCACAGTGGTGAAATGAGTCATGTGTTTGATTCTTTCTCTCTCTCTGCTTCCCATTAGGTGCTGTTGTTCTGCATTACTTCATCACTCTTTATGTTCTTCTTCAGGTTAGAGCAGCACAGTGAACACATTGTTGCAAGTGTTAATGTTTAAGGTTAAGCTGAATTTTGTTTTATACTATAGAAGTAAAGATGGTCTCAAAGGCTTTGCATTCTCCGCATTGAAGTAAGTTGTTCCTGTTTCTATTGATGCCTTCATTTTCACTGCTGATGAAAAAGGTTTATAGATAAAAGTTTATAGAAGTGGTGTGTGTTTTCTGTCTTAGATTCATCATTGGGAAAGAAGAGATCCCAACACACTCTGTGCTGGCTGATGATTCACAGCCATCAGCAGAAAGGCCTGACTCTAGAAGAAAGACTCTTCTATCCTCCACCAGGAAACTGCTCGAATCGATGTGAGAGAAAACACACCCGGCATCATGGCAGTGTGTTGGATTGTGGCTTACATGAACTATTTTTCTTTTCTTTTTTTTTTTTCAAATCCAGATGCAAACGGGGACCAAGACACAGATGTTGCAAACATTATAATGACAACTGCATATCCTACTGTGTCAAAGTAAGTCTCCCTCTTCCCAAGAAGTTAGTTTTTGTGATCCCAATCCTTTGTGATGTTCTCATAATGCTTATTCATTTACATCTTAAATAATGATACTTGATTAAGATTTGTTATCATTTGTCACCGTAGGGTTTTGTCAGGATGTTCAGTGTTGGCTACGTGATTCAGTGTTTACTTAAAGTGCCATCAGCATTCAGACAGATGTTTTCGAAACCCTCCCGCCTTCCCTCCCTCTTCTACAACAAAGAGAACTTCCAACTCGGGGTTTTTCTAGGCTCCTTCGTCAGTATCTATAAGGTAGATGTGCTGTTTTGTTTTCTATTAGTATCTTTATTATGTTCCTTTCCTGCTTACACATTTGATTTCCTGTCTTTTTCTTGTCTAACCTTGCCACGTTGTTGTATATTGTGCTTTTCTTTCACTCAGGGAACAAGCTGCTTGCTGCGCTGGATGCGTAACATTGATGATGAACTCCATGCGCTTATAGCTGGTGAGACAGGATGGTGTAACCTGTCACATAAAGTCCCTGCAGAATGATCCTCCTCGGGATTCTGTTGTGCCTTTGCTGATTAACTTCTTTTCTCATACGTTTCTCCATCTCTCTTTTTCCTGAAGGCTTCCTGGCTGGAGTTTCAATGTTCTTCTACAAAAGCACAACAATATCCATGTATCTCTTTTCTAAGCTGGTGGAGGTAAAAACAAACACAAAAATCATAGAAATAAAAAAAAGGTCCTCATACTGAAATATTGTCTTTGAACTAAAGTGTAAATGTAATAATAAACTTGTATCAATATAAAAAAAAACAGAATTAATGCTTTATTGATAAATACCACATTTTTATCATTATTCAGGTATCTCTGCTTGGTTTTATGTAGTAATCACTGACATGTGCAGCCACGTAAACATGTTTCAGAAACTGCAACAAATACACTTAACATGTACAACATTCCCTATGTATCCCTCTCTTTAGACTATCTACTTCAAGGGCATTGAGGCTGGCCGGTTGCCTTACATTCCACATGCAGACACAATCATATATGCCGTCTCCACTGCGATCTGCTTCCATGCCGTAAGTAAACATGCTTTCTTACTCACATACATATGCTTCACACAATTTTTTTTTTTTTCTTTTTTAAAGCTGAGCAAGGATATAATGCTTGATGTATGGCTTCTACGCAGGCTGTGATGGAAGTGCAGAACCTCAGGCCAACTTACTGGAAGTTCCTGCTGCGTTTAACCCAGGGCAGGTATGGATGTATGGACATTGTAAATGTCATCTTACTTTGAACCTCTGACCGCTTCTTCAAGGTCAAATAAGGTCATACTTGTGTCTTTAAAAATATGCTTAAAATTTACTGAATTCGTTTGTATTGGCAACATTTCAGAAATGATACTGGTGTGTGGGGATTCTAAATATCACATTACTGTTTGCATCCAAATATCATGTCACATTTGACCTCTGACCTCACTTTTATATTTCTCATCTGCCTTTCTTTCAAGTTGACCCCAGTATGAGATGCATGAGATGCCTGCAAAGAATTGTGGAGAGAAAGAGAATGAGCTGGCTAGTTAGTTAGAAATGTAATGTAGTGTAATAATAAACTCAAGTTATTCATGTCCAGTTATTTACCAATCAATTCCTGTTATCCATTACCTACTCCTGCAAAATGTTTGTATATTTAAAGTAAACCTTTGTCATGATGTTCTCTGATTTTTGCTGCACTACAAACTTCTCAAAGTACGTTTAAAAATACCAATGAAAACAAAATGAATATATGAAAATGACAGTACTACTACCCTTAAGAGTAAATAGTGCCCAGAGATTGAGCTGCCTTGCAGAGGCCTGTGTACTTGGAGTGCTTGATGTTAATCAGGCTTTGATCCAAACCATACAAGAAGATATCAAAGTTACTTTGCAGGAATCTCATATAAACGAACAATATTTTAGATAAGTTGTCACTTTTATTCAACATCAGCTTTGTTCGTGTTGTCTTCAATAAAACTGTACAGGGCCTTTTCTCTCTCTGATTTTCTAGGTTTGCTCTGATGAACCGACAGGTGCTAGACATGCTTGGGACTCAGGCTTCCAGAGACTTTAAAGGCTTTGTGCCCAAACTGGACCCCCGTTACACCACGGTGCCCAGCAAGACAGTGCTTCTACCGGGAGGTGACATCCAACTTGGATGATTTGGGACCAACAGATTGACTTTGGGGTTACCTCAACATGAAACTAACAGCCTGGTTGTTCTCTTTGAGGAACTTAAGGGTTTTTTTGGGTTTTTATTTTTTTTTTAAAGGTGTGATGCTGCAGAAGTAGTGATGTGTTATGAAAAGGATATGCTTTGGATTGCACCCAAGTTCAAAACAGGGTTTCTTGAGGGTTAATTGTTGAGCTGTAGAAGCTCACTTACTGACAAAGACTGAACTTTACAGGTCACTTGTTTGAAAAAAGTGAAACGTACAATTTCATTTTAGCTCTGTCATTTTTGTCAAAATTGACATGGACATTAATAAAAAGATTTGTTAGTCCTAATGAAAATGAAAAACAACGTAAATGATCTGAATGAACAACAGATTTTGCTAGATTGTCAGTTTGTATTTGACACGACGTAGTGATCTAGCAGCTGGGACAGTTCCTTCAATAACAAAATGCTTTTGAAAATAAAAATGATTGGGTGTGTTTCAACCACATTCTTTTTATCCTTTATACACAATCTGGATTTTGGCAAGTTACCTTTCAGTTTGCTCTGATTTTTGTGCTGTTCGAGTGGTTGTTTTCACAGAGATTAAACCTCACAACTCCTGTAGGAGTAGCCACAACGATGTGTTTTGGCACTGATTTAAAAGCAGGAAGAACGCGGGAAGAATTTTACACCCTGATCTTTTCTGAATGTGTGTTTAAAGGCAGGGAGACATATAATAATGTAGCCTTATTCAATCAGTTATCCATAGTAGCAGTGGGAGTTTTATGTAGATCCTCCAATACAAAACACAGAGGTACCCTTTTAGCCAGATGGTTAAACTACAGTAGATAGTATTTATTTCAATTAATTTATCCACCTTAAGAGATACTTGGCAATTTTAGGAGTTATTTGTGGTCAAATTGATGTAGTAATATATCTCACTGCAATTGACATTTACTAAAAGTCACAGGTGGAAAATAAATCCATTCACACTGACAGCGTTAATTGACGCTGAGTAAGTTCACTCGCACTGAGACTCTTTGCTTGCACGTAAGAAACCAAATTATTAGTTCAGTTGTTGTAGGGAGGGAAATGAACACATGCAATGTGATCACTTTAAACTTGTTTGGAATGTGCAAATTGTCTATGAACACACCTCTGCCTCATATTTTAAAAGGTGGGGTTATTTAAATGTATTGAATGTTACATGTAATTATGCTACAGTCTAAAGAGATTATTTGTTCAGTGCACTGACTATTGCAGTTAGCTTTGCAGTGATTGTAAGTTTGACTCTGTTTAATAAGTTTGGGTACTTGGATTTACATCCTCAGGCTCTGCATTGAGAATTTTAATCTAAATTTACTGGAAATTCCAAGTTGAACCCTGTCACTAAAATTCCACTTTGATCAACTGTGTAAACTGATGAATTTGGAGCATTTCCTTAAGGCTGCTGTGTTCTGTGAATAAAAAGAAACACTCAGCTCAATTTGGTTTTGATTTATGTATTTATTATTGTTTTTGGAAAGATATGTGTCTGCAGGAAAAGATTGTCGTTTACTAAAGAGTGGCATTTGCATGTTTTACTGATAAATGAACACGTTTTACAGTTAATGAAATTCTGAGTCTAAGGATACTACGTAAAGTTGTGAGTGTACAACACAAATTACATATCAGTATCAGAGTAAATACTTTACAGTATATTTTAACAGTAATCAGAAAAAATGTCATACCAGTGCAGTGTATCACATCCCAATTTACATTTATCAAATCTAGCAAGCAGACAATATAAAAATTTCCAAATATCATGCAGGGGACATTTAAATGAGCTTTTCTCTTGCAGCATCCTCGTCTAAAATTGGAAAAACACTGTTTACTTGCACAGTCTGCACTTTGTCTGTGGAGGGCAGCAAAGATGCCCGCAGTGTTTCAGCTTAAGAAGAAGAAAGAATTAACGGAAGTAAGCACAAGCGATTTCAAGTTTTTTGAGAATGTGACTGCTACTGCT
>NW_005187698.1:163245-207639 GCF_000239375.1 Pundamilia nyererei | reverse complement strand
CAATCATCACCATGGTTTTGTTAATACACTCACAAAACCAAAGAAGAGTAAAAATCTATGATAGCAACAAGAAGTCTACACATGACCCATGATTACGTAGTGGCTATAGTAAAATGCTCCAAGATCTAACCCCATACTTACATTTTCTGTTTTCAGAAAGAAAGAATTCTTATCTGGGGTTTAAATTCACAACAACAAAGATACATACAGGGGGAGGATATAAGAAGTATGACCACTTAATTCCGTAGATGAGCATTGTTCCAAATCAAGTCAAACTTTCAAAAGTTCTGTAAAACTCAATTTTACACTGATGGACATATCTGACGGAAATGTCAGTCTTATCTTTGCAAATTCCTGCAATTAGTTTGTCACAAGGCATATTTCAAGTACTTATTATCTATTGACTACAAAAATGCAAAGATCCTGTGACAACGAGCACTGATAATAGTCTTCGTTAGAAAAGCCAGTACCAATAGTTATCACCAAAACCCCAAAAGGCAGAATTATAAAACTTTGACACGGGCGCTTTACTTTGAAAGATGTAAACAGGAAGTCCAGACTTCCGGAACACGAGCGTGACCACTGGCGTTAGGTCTGTGTAATGAAATGCTGTCAGCTTTAGTAACTACAGAGTTATCATAGGAAATATACACTTTAAAGATTAATACATAGCCATGGGGGGTAAGAATAAACAGCGAACTAAAGGAAATGTTCGGGTGAGTTGCTCCCACTGTCTGTAAGGCAGAGTGTTAAAGACAACAGCTAAAATTGCTAACAACAAAGCCGAAAACGAGCTAATGTAAACTTCTGATTATCACAACGCGTGACATAGCTGTGGTGTTTGATAGATGTAGCTAACCACACTTCGTTTTTTTCTTTCCCGCCACTAGCCGTCCAGCAGCGGCCGAGCTGCTGAGGTCCTGACCCGGGAAGGTGGCGTAATCCCGGCGTTTGTTGGCTTCGGTTCGACCGTCGCCTCGGAGCTGAGTTACGTCCCAGCTGTCCACGGCGCGGAAGACATAGACAACCTGGTAGATGCAGATTTCCGCCTGGTGCTCAGAAAATTGTCGAAGAGGGATGTTGTCACCAGACTCAAGGTGAGTTTAAACCCCAGCTGTAAGTTTAACTGTTATTCTGCTTGATGCCAGATACACAAACCCCGTCATGATTTCACTGTAAATAAGTCATATTACGCAAAACATATGCTGGGAGTTTAGCATATGTTTATATATGCATATGAAACACTGAGAGTTTCAGTGAACAGCCACCAAATAAAAGTTTAACACTTAGAGTGAACTCCAAATCTCCATACTGATGAAACTTTCCTCACCCAGCCAGGAAACTACTTGTCAGTCAATTGTCCAATTACATTTGAGTCGTCTCTGAAAATAGTTGATCTGTATGTAAACATGGTTACCTTTTTAAAACGGTGAATTCTGTACTTTTGATTAAACTGTTGAATTAAAGCAGCAAGTTTGTTTCAATCATGTCTTGGTTGTTTGAGTTAAACTCCACTTTGTTGTGTTCAGAGGTCACTTACAAAAACTTAACATTTTGTTGAGATCTAACTGAAACGCAAATTGTAGCAGCTTACTCTCAACAGGAAAGAAATGACGTGATGACATCACACCTGTATTAGCCTCCTTAAACTGGCTTGCACTCCATAGCAGGATTCACTTTTCAGGATCTAAGTTTTAAATAGTCTCAGTGGTTTTGATGCCATCTTACTTAGCTTTTCAGTCATGGCTTGTGACCTTTGAAAGAACTTATCTTTTCACATAAGAGCTGCCCAGTCTGAACAGACTGATTAAAAACCTACGTATTCTCACTTGCTTTCAGTTCTAGTTGAGCAGGGTACACGGTCTTTTTTTTTTTATAATGCAAGCACAGTCTTACTTACTTTGTTTAATTTGATTGTTTTTAGTGTATATTTGTTGTTGATTTAGTGACTGTTGTGTATGGTGTATATTTCGTATAACAGCTGACATTGTTTGAAATGTGCTATAGAAATAAACTTTTGACTTTAGTTGACTAGACATAATTGCTATCTAAAAAGTTAAAAAAGCACACATACCCACACACATGTTACAAACAGTACCATAAAATACTGTGTGGACATGACTGTTAGATACGTTGTTTTTTTTGTCCAAATTTGTCTGGTGATTATGTGTAATCTTCTCAGGCTGTGCAGGATTTTGGGTCCATGTGTCAGGAACGGGATGCCGATGTTGTCAAAGGGATCCTACCATACTGGCCAAGGATTTACTGCAAAATATCAGTGGTGAGCTGTCCATTTATTGGGAAATCATGATTAGTTTTCATATTATTTTGATTGTTATTATTGTTACTATTAATTTCAACTATTCTGGAAAAATTAATGACATTTAGTGCATAACAAACCACTCCAACCAGCTCAACAATTGTAGATTTTACACTACTTCAGATTTCATATCAATCAATTCAATTATCCCTTTTTTACCAATGTGTAATTATAAAAATGTGTAAAAGTATTTCTCACTAAGTGGCTGCCTAAAACTACACTAGAAGAACATTTTATGTGAGATTTAAATATGTGTTTGTTTGTTCTTAGGGTGTGTCTATATTAAAAAAGGTTTTCTCTTCATAATGTCTGTCAGGATCACGATCGACGCATTAGGGAGGCTACCCAGCAGGCTTTTGAGCAGCTGGTGCTAAAAGTACGTCGCAGCTTGGCCCCATTTCTGAAAAGCTTGATGGGTCACTGGATTCTGTCCCAGTGTGACACCCACACACCTGCAGCCTCAGCTGCGTTCCAGGCCTTCCAGGCTGCTTTCTCACCCGCAAAACAGCCTGAAGCTATCAGCTTCTGCAAGGATGAAATCCTTAATGTGAGTAGAAGCGGTGGCATCATTGTGGACGTGGTGAATTTTCTGCTTTAGCTGAATTTAACATGCAATTGTTGTTTTTACATTGCAGGTACTTCAAGATGTTTTGTTGAAGGAAACGGCCGACACACTGAGTGATTCCCAGTATGCTAAGATTTCATCTCATTGTAGCACCTCTGTTCGTCCTTCTCACTGTGCGCCACGATGATAATGTATTCTGTCTTTGCTGAGGCACTGATTTTTACTTGTTCTCTAGAAGTTTGACGGAGGAGGAGAGGGAAGCCAAATATGTGCGCATGCTGACCAGTTCTCTGTTGGGGGTGAAGAGACTTCTCTCCCTGCTGCTCCAGGATGACAGGGCGGCCCTGGAGACAGGACTAGCACATCTTGTTAATTCTGGAAAGTTTTGGAAATATGGCAAACACAAGATTCCACAGGTACTAGCTGATTAGGCCTGATTTGAATGGTATTTGTAGTGTGCAAAAAACAAACCCTCAAAACAAACAAACAAGGTGTTTTTGCTGGGCTGTCACCTGCCAACAGAAAGCTTTAAATGCACCATGACATTAATTTCTGTTACTGTTTGTTTGCACGTTTTGGCTAAATCTGAACTGAATAAGCAACTGTTGTTTACTGTTGTAAAAATTACAACTGCAGGTGAGGGGGGCGTTTTTTGAGATGGTGTGTGCTCTGTGTGAGTTCACACCAGGACTGGTCCACGCTGAAGCAGCGCGTCTCTGTCCCGCTGTCCTCCTCAGTATCGACGACACGGATCCTGTAGTGCTGCCCCCCGTGTGGGAGGCTGTTCTCCACGTTGTGTCTACAATCCATGTAAGCTCATGTTTAAAACATGTCCATGCAATAATGATAATACAGCTGGATTTCTGATATTAAAATGAAGTGAAAAAGTAGTGCAAGAAGACATTATGTTAAGCAACAACAAGTAGATGTGTTTTATTTTGTTGTTGTTTTGTCTGTGTGTGGTTTAGGATTGCTGGACACACGTGAATGCCAAGAAAGGCTTCTTGCCCAAACTTTGGGCTCTGTTAAAAGAGGGCGGCAAAGGCATGGCTAAAGCTTTACACCCGAATCTGATGCCGCTTCTTAGTAAACTGCCCCCAGAGGTCACTGATCCAAAGATGGACTTCTTCACCATGTTCTTCACTACATTCGCACAAGGGTAATTCGTTTATGTGTATATTTCTATCTGTTTTTTAAAATGTATGCATGCATTATGTTGAATGAGAAAATTGTACAGGTCAAATTAATACACTCAAAGTAAATGTATTACTTGAATTCTTTAGCAAGTCATTTGATGAATAATATTCTTATTACTCTTCATGTAACTTAATAATCTTTTGCACTATATAACCTCAATTGTGTGATTGTGTCAGTCTTTCTAGTGAACGTGCAGTAACGAGCCCATCAGAAAGTGCGGCGATAGTGACATATTTTGTTGAGTGCTTGAGATACTGCGTATTACAAAATGCAGAGGATGTGGACGACCAGGGGAAAATAAGGACCATGCTGAATTCACAGCAGGTTGAGTCACTCAGTCATGCATGCTTTTCCCATAATGGTAAATCTAGCGAGGTTGGCATCTTTCTTACATTTGCTTTTGTCTTTTTGTAGCTTCTACCCCTACTTGAAAATGCTCTAAGAAATCCTTCCCTTCAGAATGGTCCTCTCTTCCTTTCGGTCACTGAAATGCTCATTTCCTGGGAGAAGAGGGTAGGTTTACAAAGGGAAGGTGAAGCCAGTGACAGCAAAGATGTCTTTCAAAGACTTCTGACAGACTTCTGGGAGGAACTTGGTCTTCTCTGTGTGAGTTATGTTGACAACGAGGAGGCAGATCCACAGGCTTTGGAAGGGATAGCCACCTTGCTACATGTAAGCTTACTTTTGAAAAGTCTCTTGCTCAAATGTATTCTCCACAGAAATGGCAATTTTGTCACTGAGGATGCAGGAGATCAATATGACTGTCAGAGCAATTTATGTCAAAAAAAGAAAAGGAAAAAAAGGTCATTAGGTAACAGATAAAGTGGCGCCAAAACAAATCTATTCTCTCCCGTGTTTCTCCAGGTGATGCGTTATCCTGAGAGGGTAAACAAAAAGCAAACACAGAAGAAGAAATCTGTCAGGTTGTGTTTTTCTAAACCAGAAGAAAATGAGAAAACTGGAGTTGAGGGGGATGGCGCTGAGAAGCTTGCGCAGGCGGTGTCAGAGCTTGTGAATGAGAAAGCATTTGGGTCCCTACAGACGCAGCATTTTGAAGATGTAGTGTGCCAGCTGGCACAGCTGTGCCTGGTGCATGTGAATGAGAAAAACTCAGAGAGACATCTTGTTTTCCTCTCCCATCTTATGCGGTCTTTCCACACCCCCAGAGTTTTCAGTGTAAGTCATTTGTTTTTTAATTTTTAATTTTAATTGCAGAGAATTGTATTTTAATGTCAATCATTTATTCCTTCCTTTGATTTTTAGTGGTTGTGTTCTGCTAATCTTCTTTTTTTTTTTTTTTTACACCCGATGAATTTGTCTTCTTAATTGCAAAATCTGTGAAAACATTGTTTTTACAAATAGGTGTCATGATTTGCAAAACTGCCGACGGTAACGTTAATTATCTGTAATTTTAATGAAGTCTTAAATGTGAAAGAACCCTTGTATGACCCTTTGGATTCAATAGTGAAAATTATTTCATCCTTACCAGCTCTTATAGCTCATTGAAGGTTTCATTTTTTTCACCCTAACTGTGCTTCTCTTAGACATTGGTTGAATTGGATGACAAAATGACAAAAGACGAGAAGCAGAGGGATGAGGGGATTATGAAAAATCCAGCAGTGCAGTTCCTGTTGGAGCGGGTGGTGGTGTGGCTGGCTGAAAAGGGGCGCACAGACACCGAGCACCTGGTGGAGATGGTCTTCAGCTCGCTTCACTGCTGCAGTGGGCAGGAGACCAACCGCATCCTCAACCATATCACCACGGTGAGATGCAGATGTGAAACTTGATGTCGAGTCTTCACTATCATCAGGATCCCCACATTTGCTGGAGATTCATCTCAAACCTTTTTCCTGTGCTAATATTTTCACTCTTCACTCTGGTTTCTAGATGGGTCTGTCATGGGGAATTATCCTGCAGATTATTCAGAGGGTATGTGCTACTCACTCACTCATTTCTTTTTTCTTTTCTTCAGCTTGTTCCCTACATATATATCAAATTTATGATGCTGGAACTGTCTGTGCTGCTCTGCTATCTTTCCTGTCAGGCATGTACGGATCCGGAGACTCTGAAGAGCTGCAGTGATTGGCTAAAAGGTTCGGTTCTGGGTGAACAACTCCTGGGATTGACTGAGGAGCTCTGCAAGGTGGGGAGCAGCTCTTGCGACTCCATCTCTTCTACAAGCGGCCACAGTTGGACGCTTATCAGCCTGGTCCTCTCTCAGCATCACAACAATGGTGAACACAAAATCAAACATTTTTACAAAAAAAACCAACTTTTTTGTTTGCTTGTTTTACTCAAAAATCACGTGTTCTGTCTGTTTTACATATGCAGAGTCTCTGATCGGAGAGGTGTACATGGAGAAAATCTTGGAGAAACTCCACGCCACTCTGTCTGAGACCAAAAGCCTATCAGATAAAGGCAACATGGAGCCACTCATCTCATTTATTTGTGATGTGGCTTCCACGTTCTTCTCTTCTGTACAAGACTGCCTTCTTCTCGTCTCCGCTGAGGAGCTCTTGCTCACCGTCTTCCAGCTCACTGCTCAAGATCAGGCGCACACTCACTTATCTGGTGGGTATTTGCACAGTGCACATGCCTCATGCATACTTGACAGGTATGATTTAAAAACAAACAAAGCAAAACTCATTTGTCGTGATATTGTTTTGATAGACTCACTTTTACATAAAATGAGGAAAGTGTGCATAGCTGGGGTCCAGTCATTGGTCCAACACTGTGAATATGAGGTCAAAGAAGGCGGCTTCCTGCACAGTGCAGCTGTTTGGGTGAGGAAGCAGCTGCTTGCCACACCGCTGGATATGAAAGGGTAAGGAAATGCTTCTTTAAAAAATAAAGTGGTCTGTAATTGAACTAATTCTGACCTGTTTATTGCATGTGATGCATACTTGAAGAATCTTTTCCTGTCTTGTTGCAATTAAGATTTCCGGCTGTTATTTTGTTACAGCATACAGGTTCTAGTTTTGGCCGTACAAAGCGTGGTGGAGTCGATCATCTCTGTCTGTGATCAGGCGTCCTCCATCATCATCCAGTTCTTTACCCTCCTGATGCCCAGCCAGACAGAGTGGACAAGAATCAGGCGGGCCTTACCTCCTCAGGTCGGTAACCTTAATGCGCATCAATTTTACTAAAGGGATCATTTGGGCGCTGGCAAACAATGGGCAAATATTTTAAACGGAAGAATTTTTTAAAAATTAAAGCTTGCAATTATATATTTGATACTAATCCATAGTTCTACTCCTATTCTCTGTGTCTTCAGTGGTTCAAAAGCCCTTTACTGTCTAGCCGTTTGCGAGATGTTTGTGAAAAACCCTCCATGGACATGTGGAAGTTCAGGGAGTTGAACAAGCTGCCAGCCCACCTGTGTGCCTGTGCTCTTTTAGGGAAGGTGGCACACAGTGCTGCATTCACACATGGTGGCCAGAGTGAGGCAGAAAGTCCTTCACTTCAACAAAACCTTACATACACAGGTAGACAAATTGAACAGACCATGAGCTACAGTTTTCCCTCAACTTATTTTTTTTTATTTTTTTTATTCCGAGACTACATGATGTATTTTTTCTTTGACAGACTATAATGTTTAATCCATTTTTTGGTGCCCTTTTGTTCCTTAGTTTCAGAACTACTTTACGCTCTGCAGTGGTGTAAGGAGTTAAACTACAGCCCTACGATGGTGTCGACATATCACAACATGCTGACTGACTGGGGCCTCTCAGAAGGGCTTAATGGACAGGTTCCAATGAAACCCCTGCTGGAGACTCTCTACACGAGGTGATATTTACTCACTAATTCCTGACAAAGAACAGATTTATTTAGCACTTGGCAAGACCAGCCTGTGTCGTAAAATTCTGTATAAACAGAAGCTGATTTATTGAGTTTTCAGCTCTACAGGAAATATCTCATTTATGTTTTTTGCTCTGTCTTTGATTCACATCTCAATTTCTAGGCAGTAATTTAAAACACCATTCAGTGATTTATTTATTTATTTTTTTAAAATTGTCTTGTTGCCATTTAGGTCAGTGACAGAGGGAGGTCTGTGGTCTCTGACTCTAGAAAACTACATCCACAGCAACAGCTTGGAAGGCGCAGCAGTGAGGAAGCTTTATGGTAGTGCAAACAGGTCAGCAATTGATCAGTTAAAATAGTTTAAATTCACGGATTTCACACTCAGAGCTGTCATGTGGCTGCTTTTGTAGCTGTGTTGCATATTCATAATTTTCTGTGTTTGACTAGTTTGTTCCCAGTGTCTCAAAGCAAACTGAACACACTCCAGGTACTCTGCCCCAGTATGAGCAATGAAGACAGGGAGAGTCTTGTAGCTTTGGCTACTGCTGGATTAGTCAACTGGCAGGAGGATGAAAGTAAGAACACACATATGAATATACACACAAATGCACACATGCTTATTTTGCACTTGAAGAAGTGAATAATAATTGTGCCTGTGTGTCTCAGATGTGTATGGGTGTCTGGCAGTGCTGCTGTGCTGTCTGAATGCCAGCACACAAGTAGAGGACAAGGTTGTGCAGGCTATCCTGGCCACTGTGATGGAATGGAGGAACAGCAGGGAGGACTGGTTCCTCTTTAGCTGGTAATGTAACTGCATAAGCTGTTTATTAATCTCTCGAAACACAAAGTTTGTGTACACTGATATCAAAACCCTCGACAGCTGAAGTTTATAACATCTCGATAACATTGGTTATCGTATTCCAGGGGTCACGGGATAAAGTAAGAAGCAAATGAGCAGTTCCAAAATGCTAAAGTCTTATAGGGGGTTCTTGGTAAAATGTGGTTTGTACCTACTAAACGAGATGATTTACATGAATGTTAATTTGACACATACCCCTTGCACCACTGGCATCTGTAAAATATGCTGGAAAACAAGTCCTACTATAAGATAAGGTAAGATTAAATTGGCTATACTTTATACCAGATTTGGTCAATTCTTTTAAAGAATGGTATATTCTTCAATAAAGTTAAAAACAGTTACAATTGGTTAAATTGTGTGACTCACTGGTGTATTTTCTACTGGTTTTGACTTCTTTTTCTATTTCACATGTTTTAGTGACCTGTCCAAAGCAACTTCAGAGCAGTTGAACCTTAGTGTGGAGATCATGCGTTTCCTGTCCTGGCTGGTGACTCGCTGTCCAGCAATTCTAGGGGGAAGCCAGTGGGACTTCCTGCTGTGCTCTATGTTGGCATGGTTGGAGGTGAGATGTATCTCATAGATGAGCCTTTTTCACATATACACCGCAGTCAAAAATCGTTCTAAACTTTAGCCCGCTGAGCGTCATGCGAAAACAGAAACGTCCAAACCGGTATGATCAGGCATTAAACGGATTATCCTCCAGCTGTCTTCGCACTGCAGAGTCCCAAACATTGTTTGGAGTTTATCTGTGAAAACGGCTGTTTTTTTTGTTTTGTTTTCACTGTATTTAAATTGTTAGTCTTTGTTGTGATACTCTGCTACTCCCAGAATGTTTATTTCTCACAGTCTTCGACTTTATTTGCTTGCTTTCAATCTCAGACTGCCAGTGAGAATGTTGGAAGTCTATGGAACCCATGGGTGCAGCTGTTTGTGTGCGAGAACGCTGGATTGATAGTGAAGCTGAATGAGTTCTTCACAACATTATCTTCGTCCAATATAGCAGACAAGCTGCCACCAGAACTGGCTGGCGAATGGACAGATTTCTTTGTAGAGGGAATCTACAACCTGCTGTTACCGCTGCCTGTCAGTATCACAGGTATGTGTGGATATGATGTTTTTCTTTCCAATTTTGCTAAACATTAGATAGCACATATCCTCTGTGTAACTGAATAGTACATTTTTGATCCAGAGATTCAGTCGGAAATTGTGGAAGAAAGTTGATACCTCAGTCACGACCCTGAAGTTGAAAGTGGACAAACATTATCAGCAAGAGCAGAGAGTGGTGTGAAAGTGTTTGACCCTCTTCCCGAGTTCCTCTTCTTTTATATGTATGTCACATTTACATGTTTCAGATTATTAAACACATTTAAATATTAGACAAAGATAACACAAGTAAACACAAAGTGCAGTTTTTAAATTAAGGTATTTATTGTTAAGGGGAAACAAATCCAAACTTACATGGCCCTTTGTGAATAAATGATCTGATTAAACCTAATAACTGGTTGGGCCACCCTTAGCAGCAACAACTGCAATCAAGCTTTTGTGATAACTGGCAGCGAGTGTTTTACAGCGCTGTGGAGGAATTTTGACCCACTCATCTTTGCAGAATTGTTGTAATTCAAAAACGTTGGAGGGTTTTCGAGCATGAACTGCCTTTTTAAGGTCGTTGATTTTGTCTAAGCTGCTCCAAAGTCTTTATTTTGTTTTTCTTAAGCCATTCTGAGGTGGACTTGCTGTTGTGTTTTGGATCATAGTCCTGTTATAAGAACCAAGTGCGCTTTAGCTTGAGGTCACAAACAGATGGCCGGATGTTCTCCTTCAGGATGTTTTGGTAGACAGCAGAATTGATGGTTCCATTTACCACAGACAGTCTTTCAGGTCCTCAGGCAGCAAAACAGCCCCAGACCATCACACTATCACTACCATTTTTACTGTTGGTGTGATGTCCTTTTCTGCAGTGCTGTGTTATTTTACACTAGATGTAATGGGACACACACCTTCCAGAAAGTTCAACTTTTGTCTTGTCAGTATTTTCCCAAAAGTCTTGGGAATCATCAAGATGTTTTCTGGTAAATCTTTTGCTCAGCAGTAGGTTTTGTCTTGGAACTCTGCCATGCCGGCCATTCTTTCCCAGTCTCTGTCTTATGGTGGAGTCATGAATACTCGCCTTAACTGAGGCGAGTGAGGCCTGCAGTTCTTTGGATGTTGTTCTGGGGTCTTTTGTGACCTTTTGGACGAGTCGTCGCTGTACTCTTCGGGTAATTGTGGTCGGCCAGCCACCCCTGAGAAGGTTCACCGCTGTCCATGTTTTTGCCATTATAATGGCTCTCACTATGGTCTCACATGATGTCGATCTTTTGGTGTGCTCCACTTTGTGAGGTAGGTCTCATTTAAGTGATTTCTTGATTGAGAACAGGCGTTGCAGTAATCAACCCCACCCCACCAATAATAAACAGCTTTACTTAGAAACTGCATTTTGTGTTTACTCGTGTTGTCTTTGTCTAATATTAAATTTGTTTGATGAACTGAAGCGTTTAACTGGGACAAACATACAAAAAATAGGATATCAGGAAGTGGGCAAACACTTTTTCAAACCATTATACTTCACTTTCAGAATTAAATTTAGAACAAGTCTCTGTTTCTTTCTGTCCCACAAGCACTTTTATTTGAAAATTAATTTTTTCAAAGTAAAGGTGAAATGCAGATATGTCATAACTAGTCTCACTGCAAACAACCACACTTTTTTAAATCAATAGGAATGCAAAGAGTGGAACCCTACTTGTCATGTGTGAAGTTTAAAGTAAAAACATGTGGCAGACAGTGTGCAATATGAATCTCCAGAGGTTTTTTTTAATCTCCTCAGTGGCTTCATGGTGTAGTAGTTAACAGTTTGCCTAATGTGTGAAAGATCCCTGGTTTGAGACCTGGAGCAGACACGAGTCCCTCAGAGGGTTTCATCTGAAGAGGCAAAATCTGTGCCAAATCAAATAAAGTGGATCGGTTGAAGAAGAAGACAGATGTTTTAGCTCCTGACAGTAAAGGACTTCAAATTTAGTGGAATTAACTCACTGTCATTAGATAAATTTCTATGTAGATGTTTTAATTTCTGTATACCATTTAATATATGCAGTATTATAGCATGTATGATATTTAATGTCGGTTATTTACATATGCACAAGTGCATAATAAGTGTAAGTAATTGTCTTTTTTAAAAAACAAACAAACGTATCTCTCTATTATATGGTTTAGGAAGATGATGTACATGTTAAAGCATTACGTAGTCCTGTATGTAGTACTCTAATCATTCTCTTTGTTATGTTATTCAGAGGCCTTTGCTGAACCAGATGACCCCGTGTTCCCTTTGGCAGTACTGCAGTCAGTCGGTGTTGCACTGACGCATGTACCTGTGCAGCAGCTAACCCAAAACTCGCTGCCACCGCGCTTCATAGCGGACCAGAAGACGAACCTGCCAGAGCCTCTTCAAACACTCCTCAACACTTTCTGTCCTCTGCTCCTGTTTAAGGCCAGACCTCTTCAGATCGCCGTCTACCACATATTGGAAAAGTGAGGATTTCGAATATACAGTGTTATATTTATCCTGAAAACTTGAGCGCCTGCAGGCATTTGCACATAGTCCCCTCACATATACGGTAAGGTATAAAAAATGAATGTACTTTCTTCTTGTCAATGCAGGGTCATGCCTCAGCTGCCCGAGTGTGATGGAGAAGGCGACAACAATAAATCTGACGACGACAGAGATGAGCCATGCCTGTAAGTCATTTGGGATCGTCTTGTTGCACAGATGCAATGGTTTCTTGTCCACTTTCTTTGTTTTGTCATATACAAAATATTGTCAGGTTTTGTTATAGGTAAAAATTTTAAGCGATTCTTACAGTTAGATCTTGTGTTCAGGTCTCCTCCAGCGTCTCTGATGGCCATCCTGTCAACCTGTGAAGAGCTGTGTGATAACATCCTGTCAGGCATTCAGGTGGGAGAGTTTGCAGTGGTCCAGCCTCTCAGCGTGGAGTACTCCTGCATACTAGGATACTTGCTGTCCTGGAAGCTGCTTCTCACTTTTTTTAAATCCTCATCGTCGCATGTGAGTCACAAGATGGAATTTTAAATTTAATTGTATGACAGAAAATGAGATTTGATGAGGGTATTTTTCAAAATATTAACTTGTCTTAATAATTTCTGCAGCTGCGTGCCAATTATGCCCAGTACCTTAAGAGAAGCTGCTCCCTTAACAAACTCCTTCTCCACGTCTTCAAACTGATGCCCGAGAACCCGGCCTATCCAGGCCAGGAGGCAGAGGCGAGGGAGACTAAAACCTTCTTCACAGAGAGCCTGAATCTGGCTGTTGACAGTAAGCAACATATACACACCTACAGTTACGAGACAAAGTTTAACCCATTAGATTACCAAGATTTCAGCGCTGGTTCACAAGTGAATATGTTCACCAGTGACTGTCAGTAAACCGTTGTTTTCACAGTATCTCCCATCAGTTAATTCAGTGGCCATTGAAAAACAAGGGTTAGGGTTGTTCATAACGGGTAAATCAGCACTTTTGCCTTTGCGCCTTGCTCTCTGTTTACCATGATACACTGGTATTGTATCACCAAAGCCAGTTTGTGTATCGATTTCTCACATCCCTCATCCCTATCGTAACCTCGGCCTATAAATGTGGTGTTTCCAAGGAGTTCTCAACCTTTCTCTTGAGAGCATATGTAGCCTTTTTTGTACTTAAACATCAGATTTAAATATCGCCTCCTGTTCTTCTTCCCTGTAGAGTGTGACAGTGTTGAGTGGGAGCTCCCTCACCTGGCTTGCAGTGTGTACTACAGCACAGTGCAAGACCTGCCTGCCATGGTTCGACTGTGGTGGAATAGCCAGGAGAAGAGAGTGAGCGCAGCCGTGGAGAAGTTCACGATTAAATACATCAGTCCTGTTCTCTCAGCCCAGGAGATCTCATCTGTCCACACCAGCACTCAAATGTTTGACAGCATGACTGTAAGTTTACTTAGTTATTACTTAGTTAAAGAGCTTAACATTTCCAAGTTAGTTTGAGCACCAAATCTGTTGTCTTGTTGGTACAGATTTCTTTTTTTTATTCAAGTTACAATCTGAAACCTTTTGCAATTAATTGGTATTAAAAAACTATTGCAGAATTCTCATATAATTCTAATATGCTGTTTCAGCTTTTTATAAATTGTCATTTAAAATCCAATAATAGCATACGATGAGTGTTTCCTCCACTACTCTGTCTACTTTGTTCATTTTTAAGCTTTCGTTATTCACATCCTCACTGCCAAAAACACACCGAGACCTCTTCTCTTCATTCTGAATGGCTTTTATGAAGCCGCTGTTGACACACTGTTTCTCATGTTTTCAATTTTTTAACATCACAAAGTTAACATGAAGTGGAATCATAGAAATCAGAATCAATGAAACTCAGCCACACAGCCTGGAACCGAGTATATGAGCTGAACACTCTAGTGTAGCTGAAATAGCCGACTCGTCTTACATTTTAAATAGGAAAATGTATTCACACATAATAACTTTCTTTTAGATTGTTCTCTGGCATTTTCAGAAAATTACAAAAAAATAATGAAACAATAACCAGCAGCTCCCTTGGGTCGCAACCCTACTTTGGGAAGAGGCGTAGTAAACAATGGCATTTCTGCAGTTTACAGTCCAGATGTTTAACTTTTCTGAGCTGGCCTCTGGGCTTTTTTTTTTTTCTTTTCTTTTACTATGTGAAATTCCTCATCTTCTCTGCACTGAACCGTTTGCAGTTACTTACACGATCTTGTCGAAATCTGCAGATGCCTTCTTCTTAGCCTGTGGTAAAAGGTTTTTGTAGTAATAAACACTGAAGATGAATAAATCCTGCAGTGCTACACCTGCCTCAAATTTGCAGTATAATGATGCACAAACAATAGTTTCTGTTAAATCGAATTTAATGAACCCTCACTTGACAATAATGCATTCAGTTCATTAAGTAGGATCCTGGCATTTAATTATATAGCAGGTGGCTGATTGTTTAACTGAAAGACCCCCAGTGAAAACGTGCTTTTTTTTTCTCTCTCTTTTCTTTGTGCCCCAGGTCAAGGCCCGCTCAGCAGCACGGGAGGTGATTGCCACCTATTCTGTGGATGATATCTTCATTGAGTTGGTGATTCAGCTTCCACAGAATTACCCTTTGGGTTCTATCGCTGTGGAGAGTGGGAGGCGTGTGGGTGTTGCCGTGCAGCAGTGGAGGAACTGGATGCTACAGCTGAGCACCTACCTAACACATCAGGTACACAAAAAGAAACAAACAAAAAGTATATATGCAAGAAGCTGCTGTAATAAGTTGGGGTGTTGTTTTTCAACCCTTGTTGTTTGTATTATATCCTGGTAAAGTAAAGTTTGTTGAGTAGAAAGGCCAGTGCTGGCACTACAGGGCTGTGCAGATACTTTCTTTTCAGATAACGGCTAAGAAAAAGAATACAAAACCACTGAGAAAATGTAATTATATGTGCTCTTTTAGAATGGCAGTATAATGGAGGGTCTGGCTCTGTGGAAGAACAATGTGGATAAGCGTTTTGAGGGAATAGAGGACTGCATGATCTGCTTCTCCGTCATCCACGGATCCAACTACTCTCTGCCGAAGAAGGCTTGCCGCACATGCAAAAAGAAGTTCCACTCTGCGTGTTTGGTGAGATATTGATATATTTTATAAATATTCATTTATCTTTTATCAGTCTTTATAGAGATCACTGACCATGAACTGTAGCCTGTCTATTAGTAACAATATATTTTTTCCCTCTTCTTGCTACAGTACAAATGGTTCACTTCCAGCAACAAGTCCACCTGTCCACTCTGCAGAGAGACCTTCTTTTAAACGCAGTCTGATGACCTTGGCTGAAAAGACGACTGTTCTTTTAATGAACCGCAGCTGGATTGACATTGATTATGTGAAGGTTATTACAAAACTCAAACTTAAGGTCGAACTTATTAGATCAGTGAAATGAACGGCCTCGTTTGGATCGGAAATTAATGCGGAAATCGAAAGTAAAATCCACCAGAATCTAGTTCTAATTGTAATTTCAGAACGTTTCTGTCTGTATTCACAGTCCAGTTGGTTCATTTGCTTTGTTTATCCCAGTGCATTACTGTACTGTATATATCCAGCATCAGCTGCTCCCTGCTGGTGTTGCGCTGATTTTTTTCTGTAGTCTGATTTGTTCCATTTTTAAAAATGCACAGGTGTGCAACAAAAAAAAGTTGCAAAGTTGAAAAATGAGAGCTGGTCGTGCTTCAATCATTAAGAAGCAGCTGTTTTAATTAGTAGGTCTGTAAACTTAAAAAATAAAGAGAGATTTAGTTGAAGGATTACAATGGCTAGGAGGATTTTCACCAATATTTCCTAATATTTAGGAGTGTACAAAGATGATGTGTGATTTAGTTTCATGCATTTCATCTCTGAAACGCATGAACGAGAGCTTCATTGAGGTGGTTTTTAATATGAACACAATTATTCTAAAATATAGCGCAACTTAATGTTATGTGTCCACCCTGTGCCTGCAGAAAGCTGTAAATGGTGATTGAAAGTAAATAAAATACAATTTGATTAATGCGTGTCTTCGATTCAATGCAGCAGAGCTGAACAAAGAATAGATGCAGGAAAATAAACTCTTAAGCTGTGTTCCACAGAAAATTATGTTGTTTTTACTGTCAAAAGTTTATGCTTGTTACCATCAATAGTCGTCACGGTGATGTATACCGTATAGCAAGTTGCTTTTGTATAGGAACACAAAAGGCTGGCCTTGAAGTCTCCCAGGATGTTACAGACAAAGACCAGGTGGAGAATGATAAATAAATATATCAGTTTTTCTGGTGACTGAGTCATGCAATAGAGGAGAGTGCATATGCGGGGATTCATAAAGGTAAAAAAAAAGACTGCCCTTGTATTTCTTCACCTTTTGCATGCACAGACTCTTACTCTTGAATCTACAAAGTTTTATACCTCTGGTGTATTGTTGCAGTCATCATCTATAAAATCACTTTTCTTGTTAGCTAGGAAAGTGCAGAGCCCAGGGCCTGATTCTGTAACTAAAGACACTATGTTCACAGGAGGAACAAACTGTAAAAACGTATGGCTTAAAGGATAAACCCATGACTTAACATATGGTAAGAGATGTGATGCTGACTTGGGCCACTACCTGCTAAAGAGAAGTGTCTGTATAGAAGTATATAGGTTAACAAGGGTGATATTTATGGCATGCATCACCTGAAAACCTTATTTAAAGTCAGCTTAAATGACACGTGTGCTTCCACGAACTGTTTGGTGAACCTTAGCTTCTAGTTACACTTGTATAGTATTTTATATCCATGCATTTATAACTGTAAGTAACCTGTGCTAGTTTCCCAGAAAAGATTGTAATTAGCCTCAGCCTGCGACTGCTGCACAAGTCTCCCAAGCTCATTTATCTTGGGCCCACCTCCTCCTCATGTTGAATAATTTATCTGTTTAATGGAGGCTTGCTCTCATCACAGTTGTTCCTATGGAATTAATTATGACAGATTAAGCATGATCAATGAATTAATCCCTATCATTTGGTCTGCTGTCTATGCGTGTGCGCAGGCATGTGTGGATTTGTAATTCATTATAGCAGCCAGAATTTATCGATAACCTACAGCCAGCATCCATCATCATCTGCCCTTGACCTTTTTAATAGCTATTGATCTGTTTGCCATGGATAAATATTTATACCACACCCCCCTCTCCCTCCTGAGTTTTGACAGAAACACTCACACCAACAGCCTCAAATCTTATTGCTCATTATCTGGTTGATTAAGCAGTGGTGCAAATGTTATGAGCTACAATACAGTTCTGTTTGAAGCTTGTTCAAACCAGAACCACGTCAATCCTCACCGGAAGATGGCAGTATTATCACAAAGACCGGCTGACGTCCTGTGACTTAAGAGGTGCTATTTGAGGAAATGTGGCCATATTAACCTAGAAGAAAAGGGATTATTGTTCTGGGTCTGTCTAGGGAGATTAAATTACCTATGAAGGATCAAATTTCTGTTGTAAAATGTTCTGTCTCAAGTTACTTTTCAAACAAATAGTTTTTCATTTCATCCAAATAATTAATGTGAAATTTAAAAGGGAAATTAAAAAGAGATCACAGAGGGACTATTACCCTACTATCTCGAATTACTCTAATGAATTTGATTCATATTTTAAGTCACAATGCTAGCAGCTTTTGAATAGGACAGTTGCAGAGGTTAATTATTTCTAATCCGCTTCTACAGATTATTGGGAGACTGTAGATCGAGACAATAGATCAGATGTCACATGCATCTCTCGTCTAAACACTAAAAGAGCTTTTGATGCCATCCATCCATTCGTTTGCTGTCCTCGTACACTGACCCACTTGCATGAAACTGCTGTACTAGTGCAAGCTAATTAGAAGAAACCCTGTCTACAACAAGTCAGTCCAGTGGCCTCTCTGGCCTTCGAGCTTGATCAATGTAGACTTGGTTACTTCATAATTAGCCAGGCCTAGTTAGCTCTCATTTAGCTCTCTCTGACCCATTTTTGAGACTCTTAGCATTCCAAACCATTTGTAGGAGGCTTGACCCATCACAGTCACACCACTCCGCAACACTGCAGGCAACTGCTCAGCTCTGGAAATGGCTTTGAATTACTGTGTGTGTGTGTGTGTGTGTCTTAAACGTACACATATCACAGTCAGTATGACTCTGCTCATATTAGTTTTATTGAAATTAATCCCAAATAGTCATTTCATTGGCATCTGCATGTCCTCTCTGTGTAGCTCTCTCCCATGTTCCCCATCGTACAGCAAATTATATATGTTTGGACGTAATCCTGGGAATTTCTGGAGTTCGTTTAGGCTGAACCAAAGTGGTTTGCCTTAACATTTTGTGTTCATATAATGAAGTTTAAAAAAGCAATGATTATTGACCTCAGTCTATTGGCTCATAGACATGCATTTGTATTAGTCATTATGCCTGGGAGAGGCTTGCCTGTTCTGCCACAGTTTAAATCTACTGTTATTACTCTGTCATCGCGCACAGGCCTTTTATAGTTTTCTATTACTGCTGCCATGTTATAGCAGCAGTGGAGGACACCAAAGACCGGGTGACTGAAATTGCTGTTTTCAAAAGACTGGCTGTGATCCAGAAGCACCGTGAGTAGATTTAAAACGAATCTATGTCTGGAGACTAAACTGATAAGAGAAAAGGTAAAGAATTACAGAGACATGCAATATATCATGACATGATATTGTTTTATGAGGAAAAAATATATATAACTGGTTTCGATCGTTGTGCCTGGATAATCTATTTGTATGACTACTGAAAACATATATTTGCTTTTCTTCTTTCCCATGATTACTCTGATAAGCACTGACATTCACAGTCAAGAAGCACATGTGCGCCAACAAATACGACCGCCTGTGTGCTGTTTGCCCCATCAGTAAACCTTATACATGCAGCTTCAGTCAACCAACCACAAAGTAGGGCCCCGAGTTTACAAGTAACAGCCCAAGAGAACCCTAAAAGGAATGTGAGCATGGCCAAATCCTCTTAGATGCAACTAGGACAAACGCATGAGTGGTACTTCTTGAATATTTTAGGTTGCATGTGTTAACTCCTGCACACGAGCTAAATGGGCACTTGCTCAGCCCCTTCTGCAGCGCTATTGTTTTCTTAAGCAGTAGGTTAGGGATGGATCTACTCTGCTCTTTGTGACTCGGTGCAAAGGAAGCAATTAAGCAGCAAAAATTCACCTACCGATCTCTATATTGAGAGAAACCCACAGGCATGTCCATATATTGTACAAATGTTCTATATATAGTGATGGGGGGTAAGAAAATAGGCTTCCATTCCCTCTGGCAAAATTTGATTTAGTGTTCTATTTAAATGGCCACACTTTTTTAAAGAGAGGCTGGTGTTTCCATAGCTGAGCCCAAGGCATTTAGATAGATCATGCTGCAGAGTAACAAGACATTTACCATACCCCACAGACAGTGCACCAGAAAACACAGAAAACTCCAAAATATAGTTCTGCATTTAAATCCCACAATTAGCGCCTGTTTTAATCATCCAGACTGGGGAGGGCAGTGTTGGCAGGGGATCTGCAGCTTAGTTCCAGACTCAAATTTCAATGGGATCCATTTGCATGAAATTTTCAACAGACATCCATAGCCAACAGATGTGAATCTTAAGGACTTGTAGAGGTCCCAGGAATTTTTTTCCTCTAGTGTCACCATAAGCTGCTATTTTTACTGAAAACCTGCAGGTCTCCAGCTCCTGGATTATATGAAATTTGATGCTGTCACCTTAAAGTATTTTAACAGCTTAAAAAAAAAAATACAGATATTTCCACTAGCCCTAACTCCTCCTTGTGTTAAGATAAGATGGTGAACATGATAAATATTTACTTGATGAGCCCTCAGCTAATCACCTGCTGCTATATTGTCATCGTAGCCTTCTGACATTAGGAATTCGCTCAAAGCAGCCCTGAACTAAAGTAGCCTCCAGCCTCAGAGTGCTGCCATTTCATTTTCAGCTCAGAAGACAGATCTCCGTTGTTACTCGTCGAAACTCAAACAAAAGTTTGAGCTCACCTTGGCATTGGTTGTCCTGATACAATTCAGAGATAGAGTCATGAGTTTACCTTTTTTTAGTTACAGCACTGCCTGTCCCCGTCCGCCTCAGCTGTGGCATTTACTGCCGTGAGTATATCACAATTTGATCCCGGCTAGTTGTTCTCGTCTCTATAAATCATCAGAATGGCCCGGCCACTAAACAAGTACACAGTGTGATATAACCTGATGCACTGCCACAAACTGAGTGAGAAAGCATCAAATTCTTGACTTTTTTTTTTTAACAATTAAGTAAATCCTAATTGGCAATTACTTTGATTTGTAATCCTAGGTGTATTTAATGAGTTCATTTAGTGGTGCCATGGAGCATGATGGGGTATGGTAATTGGTTTTTATAAGACACATATAAGGTGTGCTTGTGAGTTAGATGGTGCTACTAATTCAGCAAGCCATTATGGGACATTAAAGCAAAGTTTTGTACAAAAGAAGTTAAGAAAAAACATCTCGAATCCCCCACCCCTCACCTCCAGCTGCGCTCCTTTGGATATAAATAGATGGAGTTTTGAAGTGAGATGTTTTGGTGCTGGCAGCCCCTTTCTTAATGATCCCTCCGATGATGATGTGTTTATGTGCAGCTATCTTCCAGTGTAAAACTGGAAGGTATAGAAGGAAAAAAGTAATAGTGCAGCTTTTTACAGCTGTAAAAGTGGACATCTTACTCTTCAGTTCTTTCAAGGTCAGAGCTGTCAGAAAAGAGTGAAGCCAGGAAGCTAATATAATCAGGCCAGGAGGAAGAGTCATCCCTCATACACACAGCAGACGAGAGACCAGAGGAGAGAGAGGGAGGAGAGAGGAACAGTGCGAGATGGAGAAAGGCATGGAGATGAGTGAGCAGAAGGGCGGAGTGGGAGATTAGGACAAGACAGACAGGGGAGACAGAGAGAAGAAGCTACAAGATAATGGAGAACTGGAGCAGGGAGTCTGGGATAAGGAGTGGAGAGGAAGAGGGAGAAGCTGGTTGCCTTGCCCTAAAGCAGTGCTGATATGACAGTTGTCTGAGGCCAATCCATTCCACTGATAAATGCCTCTGGCTTTAACAACCTTTACTCTGAAGGATGCACGCACACCACTGTAGCTCTTGTTTTCTCTTTCTGAGAGAAACGGTTCATTTGTAACACTTGAGTCTTAGATGTGTATTCCTGAACTATCATTATTAAGATAATTGTTGATCTGAAACATAATTTATCCCTCTTGTATTTTATTGCACAACCTTTGTCTTCGTGACATTAGCATAACTGAGTCCTGTTGGCATCAGTCAGCAGCAGTCATGCACACTCATACACCCGGCTTATCAATTTTCTGCTGCACTGGCTGTATTGAGCTAATGGCTAATAAATAAAACGAATTATGCTTATGATAATGCAATGATAATTTGACATCAATTACTCATTCACTGCACAACTTGCACACTTTGGTATTTCACTGACAGACTGGAGAGAAGAGAGAAAGAGATACCTGAAAGCAGCGCTGCCTATGGGCTAATACTCACATTATGTCTACATTATCTCGCTGTGCAATGGAGCCTTATCAAGGCTAGCAAATATAACAAGGTAATCAATTAAGCGAACCATGCAATTAACTTAATTAATTGGTTGTATGCCCAGGAGTTTCCCGGGGCTTGTGCTGTGGACCACATTACTACACTGGCCAATGATTAGATTACAGAGTTAGTAATGCCATTTGAGTCTCAAGTGTGAGAGCTGCAAAGTGGAGTCCTGCTGGTTGCTGTACGGGTCTATCTCCAAATGAACAGTCTTATACCTCTGCCTGCATCAACAGCATAAATACGGAAGCGATATCTAGAGTGGAGCAACCTGCTGTAAAAATACAAGAGACCTTTGTAGCGAACAGTAAAGTACAAGCAAACTCTTTGAAAATATTACCAGCAAGCTACTAGCTGTTTTCTTATGTTACAAATTTTATTTACGGTTGATCAACTTGTGTTTGTGTCTGTGATGAGGTTTCCAGTGTTTGTGTGATCAAGAACAGGGTTAAAAAATGCGAGTCATGTTGCGATGAGCAGCGATTAAACACATTCATCGATTAGCATAACTGCTCACATGCTGAATGCAGCAGCAATATAATTATGTGGTGCAAAGAGTATGGAGCATTGCAATAAAACTAGAGCTAGATCTAACATAACAACAACAGCCTAAAAACCATAAGACAAAACTGCTTACTAAAACCGCTAAACTAACAGTTATATACTGTTAACCTTATATTCACTACAGCACAGCACTGTTGCTGTTGCAGTTGATGAGCCATATGGAAAAATAACATTTTCATTTTGGAAAGTTGAGTACTTAAGGTAACAATCCAATAGATTAAAAATTTTATGTAGTCCATTATAACAGAGGTTTAAATCTTTCTTTTTAAAGACATGGCAAGGAGTAAATAATCCAAAGGCCTTTTGGCACGGCACAGACAAGGTCATTAAATGCTTCCTTACAGTGCACAGTTTAGCAGCTGATGGGACCGACGCAGTGAGGGTTCACCTCCTACAGAGCCAAGACGTATCAATACCAAGGTATAGTTCGTTTTATTTACAATTCTCTGTGAGCTGTGGGCTTTTTGTATTTGCTGCACTGCAATAGCATGAAGAACTCAATCATGTATATCACCACATTACCATAATACTGAGCTACCATGGATAAAACAATGCAATGGACATTGTTAACACCAGGCTTTAGCACCATGACAAAAACAAAATTGAATATTTTGATCAAAAAACATTTGACTTTGTATGGATTTTGCATAAATTGTCAGTAACATAAAAATACTAATTAAAACTCTCCTTTTCTCCTTTAGTTTAGCTGACTAAACACAAAGAGGCCATGCTGTTTTGAAGGCTAACTGTCAACCATTACTTAGTGAAACGAAAAAAGCATAGCATGACACTTACCAGTGTTTTATATGGATTTTGTGCAGCCTTCATGTAAAACAGTCAACCAACACTATTATGATTACGTTTAGCTTCACATGGTCTGGAAAAGAGTCAAAATTTTGTTTGGACTGTGCAAAAACACACATCCGCACAAGGCAACGTGGGGAATTAATTTGTACTTATTCAGATTTTTCCCTCCTCTGTTTGACTGCCAGTAATCATGTGCCGTTTCTCTGTGCAATATTGAAGATAAGAAACGCTGTCATTACTGTAATGTGCTGTATTTAAGCAACCATGCTACTACACCAGGTTGGATTTTACCAGAACAGAGTGTGTCCCTGTCCCTCCGTCCCATTTTCTCTGGTATTATAATGAACATGCTGACAGTCGAATTAACATGGTGCTACTGTGGCAGTATGCTCCAGTGACATGGCTTCACAGCTGTCCCACTGTGATAGCACACCACACAGTGTTAAGGGATCATAGTATAACCAATAAAGCATGTGGGATGGGATGGGATGGGATGGTGAAACAGGCTTACTGCACCTTTTCTGGATTCAACTGTGGTACCTTTGGAGTCTTTCTTATTCAGTTTTAGAAATTTCTAAGGGCATCATTCAAAACAAGAATATGGCAATGCATCACGTCTGGTTAGAAATACTTGATTTGCAAACTTAAATTAAGATGATTAGAGATTAACATAAACCTGCCCTTACATTAAACTTTAAATCTTAATGGTGAAATGTAGTTATTATAATGTGACCATATACCACTAAGCCAGTGTGAGTAATACAAGTACACTGAAATACATACCCCTTCACACAAATGCCATGCTTGAAGGCAGCACCTGAGTCCTCGTACTGTGGGTTAGGGAAGTGGGGAAAAAAATTGCTCATTTTAATTGAGTCCCCCTGAGTAAGCCGGGGAAGTTCACCCATCACTCTAACACATGGCTCCTATTTTTAAACACACACAGCCACGCTGGAGAGGTCTACTCTTAATAGGCTCCCCTGGGTTATAATGTTATTGTTGATTTCCATGCAGAAGACACAAAGACGTACATCATCAGATTCACATGTACGCACGCACAGACAAACTCTGCATGAAGGAATGTATGAACACCGGCTGAAGCGGATACTCCTCGCTCTTACTTTATCTCCTTTCACTCTCATTATATGAAAACACACACACAGTACGTAGAATAACAACACCTTTCTTACATTATAGCCATATTATGAGCCAAAGTCTGAGTAATTTTTAGCACTCTAGGTGGAGTCTATCCAACAGAGCGAGCACACTGAGAGTATTTAAAGTGCAACTTCATAATTCTTCTTTTTCCAATCCTGTCAGAATTATATCAGTTAATTTTGACAGGATTCGATTTTGTGCAAAGCGTCCGATCTTGATTAGATCTTGTCCAGCCAGCATGCACTTAGTAAGGCAATAAAAAAAAAAAGGTTTGGAAGAGATGAATGTTTGTAAAAGGTGATGACGGACACCTATTGAATTTGTCCATATTGGACTTTTGGACATGAACATGAGGGCCATCCATCAATGATTTTTCAAATTTCCATTGATCTGTAGTTCTCTGGGTGAAAATAGCCGTACTGTTTTGAGCTGATACAAAGGCCGTAAGAACTAAAATAACCACCTGTTACAAACAAGATATGCAGAAGATGGTAGGGTCGGAATTTGTAAACAACATGAAAGCATGGATCCATCGTGCCTTGCATTAGTTGCCCAGGCTACAGATCTCAAGTTCTGGTCTCAAGGTAGTTCTGAAAATCAAAAGTGGTCCAACCATATACTAGCAAGGTGTACCTGGTAAAATGAGTGTATTCAGGATTTGCAACTCTGGGAGGAGAAATCAGGTTTGCACATGTGTCCACGTTCACAGTGACTGAGATTTATAAAACCATATAAGGTGCAAATACGGCTTTATAATTCTGATGAAAAGCATATGCATGCTCCTGCTTGTAATCACTTGCTATATTACCTGTTTTAGTTTTAGTTTCCTCTTTCCGTCTCGATTTTAGAAGATATACTCCTATAAATGTGTTGTTTTTGAAATGTCAGCATTGCATGATTCAGTCCCCTGAACTGCTGTTTAATGGAGCTGAAACAGTCAAAATCAAATTCAAATTCAAATTTTATTTGTCACGTACACAGTCATACACAGTACGATATGCAGTGAAATGCTTAGACAACTGCTCATGACCTAAAGAAAGAAAAAAAAAAAAGATACCCGATACAGACCTTATCTAGTGACTTAAACAAGAAATGACCTGAGGTGACTGTGGTTCTGCTCTAAGCTTGAAACTTGACTCAAAGAATAGGTATGAGATGTTTCTATAGACGTGACGAGGGCACAATTTCCTTCACTTCACTCTTGTACAATGTTTTGACCCCCTCCTGTGACCTTCCTTTGACCACTCTAATTTGCATGTCCCTCAGACAGATGGAGAATGAGGTAATCATTTTTTCTCTTCGACTACTTTTACAGGCATCGGGAGGGCTATAAAACACATCTAAGGCTTGCCTGCAGTCTCATCATTAGTATTCATCATGCTGAAAGATTGAAAGAAGTTTGATCTGGACATTAAAATTACCTCCCAGCCTTACTCCCCCACCCCCCAATTTTTTTTAAAAGTGTCTGGACTAAAGATACCCTGGAGCACGATCCAGTCGGCAGCCATGCAAAGGTGAGTGTTCCAGGTGAGTAGGGGGTCAACTGATTTTACTTTGTAGCAAACACTTAAAAACACCGGTAAAAGTAATGCATCCTTGTATAGTATCTCTTATTGCTAGCACAGTCAAATGAGCAAACGCATGTTTGATGCTTCAGTTCAGTTCAGTTATAGAAACATTCCCCATTCCCCTCTAAGTGCGCAAATTACATTTATAGCACAAATCAAACAAATAGCAAACAAATTTGTTCTCATTTCTAAATATGATATAATGGTATCTGCTTACAACACTGAGAGAATGAAAGCAGCCAGTGTGTTGATTAGTTAATTGCTTGACTGCACAGAAAATCAAGCTCACTTTGAAGAATTTTTACCCATTCGTTGATACGTTGCCAGATTTCCAGAAAAAGAAGAACAGGGTGGCAAACTCCCCGCTAATTTAACCATATGGCAGTTCAAACCTCATGCATTACAGTCTCGCAGCTAAAAACGCTCAAGTTGTGCAGAAGACAGGACATCTTGCAGGTCCTTTCGATTATATTTGGTACTTATTTTATATGCAGTTTTCCACGTAGCCCAGAGATATGTCTGATGCCATGCCCTTTTGATCTCTATTGATTTTAAGTAATGTTCTATGCTTTTTGGTTTACATTTAGGTTTTACTCGGGTTGCATATTCATTTGCATTTGGATACCTCCCCTGCACTGTGCATAATGTGTATTGATGTGCAGATTATACAGAAATCATCTGCCTTGTACTTTTAAACCTTCCCCTCCCAAAACAGTGGAATCTATGATATCAGAGTTGCTGCAGAAGCTGAAAATTTCAGTTTAAAAAAATAAATAAAAAATAAATAAATCTATTTTTTCCTCGCAGTGGACACAGAACTACATTTTTTAGAATAATTTTAACATCCACAGTAGTCTGTGTAACCTAATCAGGGTTGAGCTGAAAATTGTAGCTTATAAACGCACTGTTGGCACACAATACATGCAACGCGCACAGGCACAAGGGTGCAAAGGCAAACTGAAACGCTTTGGCAGCTGGTCTAAAGTGGGCCAGGCTGGGCCTTGGAGGGAGAATGAAGCAGGACAGAAAGTGCAGCAGCCAAATGGAGATGTGATGTGTTGTGAGTGGGGAAAGGCAAGAAACAGGCAAAAAAGTGAAGAGAGGGGAAAGAAGGAAAGAGGACAAAGATGGTACAGCCCATAAAAATACATTGGTGTAAAGTATCTCTGTCATATCAGTCATTCAGATATTTAGGCATTTACAGTATTCCCCTGAAGCTTTGTTTGAAGTAACAATTTACAGAAATACCGTTTTAAATTTAGTCTCATCAGGAGAAGTTATGAATCATTAATCAGTGTCTGAACACAGTAGTAGTAAAATGCATTGTTAAATTATTTAAAAAGATTTCAAGTTGTATTTTTTATCTAGAATTTATATTGAGTCTCCCATTTTAAATAAAGTCTAAAAGTATTTATATTCAAACCATTCTGGAATTACAGTACATCCTCTAACTATTTGTCTATGAACTTTCTTGTAAATCCAACATTGCTTTGTCTGCTCACATTGTTTCAGGATTTTGAAAAATGTTACACTGAAGGGAGCCGTGTCCAGGCTTATTGCTGCAAGGGTTTCCAAATGATTTCCATGATGCTGGAGCATGGTTGCTCCCTTATAGCGTTTGCGGTTTGGCTTCTAGGCTAGAAATATGTTACAAAAGTTAAACAAAAGGTGTTTGCTTACAGTCTTGCACAGGTCCTTTTTGGCACATCTTAATGGTACATCTTTAATAAATATTTATAGGGGGCACTGGGGGGGATATTAAAAAACATGACATGCTAAGATGGCCTTTTTTTTCCGAAGTAGATACAGATCTATGTAGAGTTGAAGATGAAGGCAAAGCAGTCATTTGTTTGGTGATGGCAGGCCAAGATGTGACTTTTGCAAGGACGTGTTTGATGGGTATCTGTTTCACAGTCTTTGTAAGCAATACATGCGAGACTTCTAAGAATAATACAAGACGTGCCACTTTACATGGAAGAACATTAAAGGAAGAACAGATTTTGCAAAGTTAAATGTGGCTTTACAAGACTTGCATATAAATAATCCCCTCAGGTTTGCAGTGGTATTGCTTTTAACAAGTTGTAGAACCAGTTCACAACCTAAGGCAAAGGATGCATGCATGTTCATTATGTAAGCACAAGGCTTGTTCCCCTCATACATTTGTATTGGGAACTGAGATATATGAGTCTGTAGTCACATATATATTTAAAATATGTGACAATACATATTGCATACGTTAAGAAGTATTACTGCAGATGAGTAGCAACTCTTGATTCTTTTAAATCAAGACTAAAGACTTTTCTTATTTCCACTCCCTTTTATTAAACTAGATAATTACATTTTAAAATTTAAATTAAATTAAATCAAAATAACTATTTTTAATTTATGTCCAAATGGTTTTGAAATTCTGTTGCTTCACTGCTTTTATATTTTTCACTGATTTTGTCACGGCAGGGATCAGCAGTGTGTTCACGAAACGGACCCAAAAGCAGACACGGGAGAAAAGAACTGATGTTTAAACAAAAAACGAGCTTTTTTTTATGGCTGATACAAAAAACGGAAAAACGAGGCAAGGCGAAAACACAAGTGTAACTAAACTAAAACCTCGACTGGGAAAACTAATACTAACTATGAAAACGATGACAAAAGACAAGAACATGAAACTGAACGGGAACATGCAAAAATGTAACTGTGAAAAAAATCAGAGCGTGGGCCCGAACAGTTGGAAGAAATTCTCCTAACATGACTTGTTAGTCATGTTAAAATGACTTTGACATGAAGACAAACGGATGACCCGACACTGAACAGAGGAAGACAGAGGACTTAAATACACAGAAGGGTAATGAGGAAAGTGGAAACAACCGGGGAGACAGCTGACACAAATGAACATGATGCCTCAGGGGGTAGTAAAACAAAACACACTGAACGTGGAAACACTAGACTCTTCAAAATAAAACAGGAAACACGGAGAGACGTAGACATGACAACACAAGCGTGACAATTGGAACATGGAGCACGGGGAGAGACTAACGCACTGGCATAACTGAAAGTAAAACACAGTGGACAAGACTACATAGAGAACAGGAAACGACTCATAAATCAGAAGATACAAATGAAACAAAAAACAAGAACTCAATATTATTGCAGTCATCATAAATACGAAATAAGCTTTTACGTTTTATGTTAATCATTTTGAATGGCCTATCTGTTTTTCTTACTAAAATAATCTTGCCCTACTGCTTAAACCCTCAACTCAAATCTGAGACTCATAAAATCCAGCATGTGCTACACATTACTAGAATGTACCTATTCATGCAATCATGTCGTACATGAAAACCTGGCAATAGCATTAGTGCACACAATAATGATATTGTTAGATTTCAGCTATACACAAAACATGCTGATATACCTTGCTGTCATTTTTATAGTCAACTAGCAGTAAATTTTCAATAAACTAACAAATGAGCCATTTATTTGCAGCTAGTTGCTATAATGTACATTAAACTCGGTATTGAACTCACAGTAAGAAATTGCTCTAATTTGCTGTTTTATTAGCAGTGGTACAACAGTAGTTTGATAGGGTTGCAGGATTAGTGGAGGACTACCACAAGAAATCTTTCTCCAGCATTTGAAGATAAGTGAGTTTATGCTTACGGCTTAGCAACACTTGCTTTTAACTAAATTGTGTTTTCACTGGCCCTATTTGAAAAATACAGACAACTATGCCAAGGCCTCACAAGTTACCACTAATAAAGGAGGTGCATGGTTTTCTGAATTAACGTTTCCACTGAATATGCTGCTTGACTTTTACCAATACATATGCCTATATATATATAAAGAGAGAGTTATATATGTACCTGTCTATAGGTGACCTATTAGAACACAGAGGAAAGCATCAGAGGCCATTCAACTCTACTGAAAGATACAGCATGTTAAAGAAACGAAAAAAATTAAAAATTAGTTGACAAAGAGAAAGCCATTTGAATGCATGGATTGAAGCCTAAGGTCAATAACTATACCTTTGACTTCTACAGCTCTTCTTTTATCTTTTTCTTATGTAACCTGAAATCTTTCAAAAACTCTAGTCTAATAAACTAGATCAATAGATTTCCTTTTAAAAGCAACTTCAGAATGGCAAATAGCAGCAAAACACATTTTTTTCCTATCATTTGCAGAAACTATGTAAAGTGAACTGTAGCTTCAAGTTTATATTAAAAAAAGGAACTGTCACACTCTCACTTAATAATAATTTGATTTATTAAAAAACAAAAAAGACATTCTCAAACTATGCCTTATATAGAAAAATGTGTTTACTATACTTTTGCAATATATAAAACGTGTTCTTTGGTGTCTTTTATGCTTTGAACAAAAAGAAAAATCAATCAGCTGAAGCATAATTGTTGCATTCACTGGCAGAGAACAACACAGTCATTTTGAAAATTGTCTAATGACTCCTGGTTTGGGCTTCAGTTTCAGACATAAACAACCCCAAACGTCCCCCACAACAAACAACAACAACAACAACAACAACAACAACAAAAACTGTAAAAAAACTGTAAAAAAAAAACCCAAAACGTTGATGCAGCAGAAAACTGCACTGACATCAAAACTGATGTCAAACCATACCTTTAATGAGACCCTAAATATGCAGAGCTGAGCAGAGTGTAACTTTAATGATGTGGATGATTCAGAGGTTTTCTGGTGCACCTGCCTTCCATCAGATGGCTTGACTTAGGATACTTAGTAAGGAAAATTACTGCACTCTTAGTTTTGCACAAGTGTCTCTTGTCCTGTTAGAAACACACTGCAACTGAGCTTCATTTTTGTCTTTTAATAACAACATAATTTCTCATAATTTTGTATAATAACTCCATTATCACATGATATTATTTAATAACTGTGACTTTTTGCATCATAGTAAAAGGCTCCTATTCATATACATGAGTTAGTGTTTCATGATCATTACTTTCTATCTTTCCGATAATGAATTTCTGTTTCATAAAGATTTTTTCCCCTCAAAATTATCACTAAATAAATAATTAATTTGAGCTCATGATGCCTTATTATGAGAACTTAGGTTATAATCATGTGATATACAATCATAAATATGATATAGTAAAAGCAGTGTAGTAGTACAAGGGACTCTTATGTAATGACTAACTATGTGGCTTCTTCTCCACTGACAGACACATTTTTCCAACAAATTAGGATGCAACTCTGACTTACCGAAACATCTGGTTCTTACTGAAAGATTTACTCCCAGGTCGCAATCCCCGAGGAATTTTCTATCCCTTGATGATAAGAAGATGTTTGACCCTAAGAGATAGTTTAATTAGGGTCTTTGCACTGCAACATCAAAGCTGAAATTACATCTAATTTTCATAATTAAGGATTTTAATATCTTGTCTACACTTTTAGTGCTGACAGGTGATGCAGGCTTGTTTGGGTTCAGAGTCTCCAGGCTCTGCTTCCTATGGTTTCCTTTTTATTTCCTTTGTTATTTCTCTAAGGCCTATCAAAAAAGCAGTGCGCCACCAGGCAATCGCCATTTACGATACTGACTATACTAAAAACATGTTTTGTAATTTCTACTAAGAGATGCATTCTCTGTGGTGTCATTGTTCGGAAGATAACATAAATCTTCTCACTATGCTTTGACTCAGTATGTTTGAGGGGCTGATTGACAGAACCAGCCATTAAGTGTTTCATCGGAGATCTTCTTGAGGGAATTTCCCTCCTCAATAGATTCACTCTTGTAGTGGACGTCTTCGCCCGGCCATTAATCAAATCATATCAGTGAAATGTCTCAAAAGTTTGCTGAAGCTAAATGCAACTCATCCATCACATTGTTGAAAGGCTTCATATGTAAGACATAGACATTTTTCTTCGCTATCCCTTGTCATGGGAGTATACGTTCTGTATGCAAAGTGGGAGTTCTCTCCACGCTTGATTAGTTTGTGAGGTCCTCTGGAATGGCAGGAGATGAAAGACAGAGGAGGGAAACAGTTAAGGGTACAAGCTGGATTAGTAGGAACAGAGAAAGAAAAGAGCGGTTAGGTGGGGAGAGACATGGAGAGAAAGACAGATCGAGGGATGATGGGGAGATTGGGTTACTTGCAGATAACATCGCTGTGTGATAGATTCTTGTGGAGACTAAATTGGGCTCATGGGCTGAGAGGGAATCAGTCTAAGTCCTGAGTGACAGGCAAGGAGAATGCTTATCATTGACTAGTGAGGGGAAATTGGACATCTCCTGAATGGGCTCATGATAAAGCTGCTCATTTGTGTGTGTTTCTTGAATGGTATATGGCACGCTAATCAATAATTCTTTTGCATTAATTCAAAATGCACCGTTTTACTCTTTGTAGGCTGACACAGATATTTGTCTGACCATAATAGCTGCACTTTAAAAAAATGAACAGCAGCCCCCTGTGGGCACACGCTGCCTCGGGGTGTAATGTTTTCCTCCAGAGGCTGAGCACAAAATATTTAGATGCAATTTTTTTGTATTGTAGCTTACCAAAACTCACTGTACTTGTTTAATCCAGACTGGTTTTGAATTTTAAAGCTGTGGAATGATTGACAACGAGACCAAAAAGACACTTTCACTCATTCCTTTGAGTTTTTTCACTTGCTTCACCCCTGTGTTACCTTGCTCCCCCTCTCCCTCACTTCTCTCTATCCGTGCTGGTCTCACTAAACTGGCTTTAAACACTCCAACCAGATGGTTCAAGAAAATGAATAGCTGTGCTTGTATATGTGTATGGAAATGTGTCAGTGCGCATGTGCGGGCACACTGACACATTCAGGGTTAAGAGGGACATCAGTGGAAAGGGATTTTGACACCCCATCAGAGGAAGATATTTTTTAGCCCTTCACCTCATTCATTCATCTCTATCTGTATATCTCTCCTCCACTTATTCAGTTTTGCCTTTGCTCTCTATAGTTTGCATGAGCATCTATTTGGTTCTCAAACAGGGTTATGCTGAAGTGCTATCTGGCATGTCTTAGTGCTGTGAAGTAAAATCAGCGCTGGAAAGAACATGAAGGACATGAACCCTGCTTTACCGACTAAAATGAGGGAAAAAATGTGCTATATTCTTTTTGAGTGACTAAGAGTGGTGTGGATTTGTATCTACTCCAAAAATTCAAATATTTTATTTAAATTTCACTTAATTTTAAGATAATTCTGTATGTTCTTTATTCCTGCCATAATGTTGAAAGATGCCTATTAACCTCTTAAACCCCAGGGGGTCATTTCCTGCTTGAAAATTCATAGTTTACACAACATAAAGTTTCTGCACCTTAGAAACTTTGTGTAAACAATATTGATATCAATATAAAGCTAACACTTGTGTGACTTTATCACATGTAAATATTACAGCAAATACTATTCTGTCAAAGTAACCTGCAACATACAGTGGTAGTTGGGTCAGATCAAGCTCGGATCACGTTTACACCATAAACAAACTGCCCTGGAGTTTATTTGAACTGGATTTAGACCGCCTCCTCTAAAAGGGCCTTGTTTTGGTCTGCAGCCGAGAGCGATTACTGTTCACATCAAATTCAACAAGCGCTCCGATGAAACAGAGCTTGATTTAAACAGACTAAACACAGCAGGCATGAAAACACCACAAAATCCACAAGATGCTGGAAACATTTCTCAGAGAAATTCTGTGGGCTTTTTCTGGAAGTAGCCATCCCAAGATGGGTACACAGTTGTCATAAAGGGATGGAAATGGTCAGCAACAACACTCAGTTAGGCTCCAGTGTTTAAATGATGATCAGTTGGAAAGAAAAATAAACTTAGCACAAAAAGTAAGGAAATTTGTGTTTTGTCGATATTTCTTTGTTGCAACATTGCTTCTTGGAAATAACAACAGCTTGAAGTTGCCCTATGGCCATTGAGACTCATCAGACCAGGCAACATTTTTCCAGTCTTCTTTTGTCTAGTTTTGGCAAGCTGTGGGAAGTGTGCTTAGCTGACAGGAGTGACACCAGGTGTGGTCTTCTGCTGCTGTGGCCTATCTGCGTCAAGGTTCAATGCTGACCCTGTCTAAATGCAGTTTCTGCCATGTGTGTGGATTTCAAACAAACATCAATTTGCCCAGGACTGTTTTCTGCAAAACAGAGTAGTTGGATCTGCTTGCAACTCTTCAGCTGCTCGAGTCAAAGTAAATATATCTACAATCATAAAGGGGATAGCACAAATTTGACCTGCATGGGAGGCTTGCCAGAAACAAAAAAGCCTTTGCTGCCCAAAAAGAACATCAGAACTACAGTTTGTAGATGAAGATAAAGGCAAAGATCAGGTCTTTTTGGTAGAATGTGTTCTGGACAGACAACACAAATATAGAGTTATGTGGTCACAAAAAACAGTAGACTTGCAGAGAAAATGCAGTTTTTCCAGAACAGACCTCATTGTATCATAGCTCTAAAGGACAGTGGTGGAAATGTTACTCGTATTTCATACAAGAATATAACAACTATTAATGTTATTTTGAAATGATGATTTAAATATATCCAAATATGTTACAAGGAAAAACAACAATGTTTATTGAATATAGTTACTCCTTAATATGACTACATACCCTGTATGGAATAATGTGGCAGGGCATCCATTGTACAAAGTACAGCTTTGTGTGACTAGGAGTATAATGGAAATTGATTTATCATGCTATACAAATACACAGAATAGATAAATGATAAAGAGGATTCATAGTGCATATTTTTCCCGAGGGAATTCACTTCTCTTCTGTTACAGACATATTAATCACCTCAGGAGGGAGAGTGACAGCATGATAGTTTCATGAATTAATAAAGCCCTTGCTATACAACAAAGCCTTCCTGTTAATCCAAATAAGGTCATAACTCAGTTGCATTTATTTGCATGAAGTTGCACATGTACTACATGCTACCCACACAAACACATAAAGTTATCGCTGCTCTAGTGCAGCATTTTTCACCGAGGAGATAGCACAATGTTAATACTTATTATTCAAAAACAGTGGGGTGGTGTTGAGCTCAGCAGTCGGCCCATTTTTTAATAAACAGCACACTGCTGGGCTAAATCATATCATAGCAACTGTGTGTTCCTTCGGCGGATGCGTTTGTATAAAGTGAAGCACGACAACAAACAGATTCGGAACAAAAGAATTCATGTTTTTAATATGTAAAGGGAAATCATTAAATTGTAATAATTGGATTAAAAATTTTAACTTGCATTTGACTTGAAGTTGTACACACTGAACTGTGAATAATATGTGCTACTGAGAAGGAACAGCAAGAACAAAACGATGATGAAACACTTAATTTGCAATTGTTTCCACACACAGAAGCACTGAGCTGCACTCTGCAGTGTGTTGCATAGATGGCTGGGATAGGAAAGAGCTGGAATTCAACACTCATTCAATTTGAAGTAAAAGTGTACTTTCAAAGAACATTAACTTGTAGATTATGAGCTGGTTTTTAAATGCTAATTGCTTGTCTCTTTTTTAAACTTACATTTTAGTTATCTAATATGGCTTATACACATTCTCATGAAAACATGCATGCAACCTGTTGACATTAGATGTAAGGCCACTGCAGTGTTGTAGTGGGGTGTGTTCGTATCATCAATAAATGATGTATTTTTCCCACAACAGAGTATTTCTGTGAATCTCTGTGTGTGCATTGCTAAATGCAGTCTTGGTTGCTGCTATAAGCGATTCTGGTGTGAGTTTAAATGTCTTTCTTGACCATGACTGATCCTCCTTCATATTTTAAAGATGGCTCTAGACACTCACTGCACATCTCTCGCGAACTCCTCTTTATATAATGATGACCTATTACCTCTGATTTTCAGTCTAGGTCTTGTCTTTGCACCTTGGGGACCCTCACATTAACTTTTATTGGGGGGAAAAGCTAGTGTTTATCCTCTGTCTCTGTTCTGCTAATGCTAATGCTAACCATGGCTCTGCGGCTAGTCACCAGATAGCACCCTATTTTAAGTCAGCTAGCTCAACTTCACAAACCTGCTGCTGTTTACTTCTCTGTCTCCATTTACCTCTAAAGTGATAGAGCTGCCGGTTTTACTTTTTAGTTATTTAGAAATCCCTCAGTTACCACATGTTCTATCATCTTTTAATGGAAACTAGTAAGCTAACGTTCTTCTAACTGCGTTCAACTTTGTAAATCCTCTTTTTCAGGACTGCCTGGATGTTAAACTTTATCGTCATAGCTGGGATATAGGAATATAAATAATTTAGGGTTGGCTCTTTGCACATTATTGAATTTCGTTCAGGATTCATTCAGGACAAACCAAAGTTAATCTGATTGTTGGACTTCAAGATTCAAACACATGGAAAAATGACTCAAAATAAATGAATAAAGTATCTGCTGAATGAGTAATGTAGCATCACAGAGTATGACATTACACTATATGGCAAAAAGTGGAAAACAATCTTAAATAATAATTTTATAATAATAATAAGCTTATTTGTGTAGCTGCCATCGCTGCGGTTCTTGCTCAAAGATGTTTTGGAATTGAACTCCAATCACCTACATTCAAGATTTTCAGCTTGTTTACTAGCCTCTGGATATAAAGGGAAAAAGTTATTGTTCAGTCTTAAACAAGTTCAGCATGTCATTCAAAAGGCTTTGCTGTTTTGTTGTGTGTTTTCTCAGCATATATTTAATTAAATATAATTGCCAAAGTGTACAGCAGCAACATTATTAATAGTTATTCTACCTCTTAAAAAATACATCTTTAAACTACATTTAACTGCTAACAGAGCAGTTAACAGTGAACAAGTCTTGCAATAGATTATTCATTTTTATCTGTGTGAGTCATGTGTTTTTCTGCTCCCTGGTTAAGATCTGTGCGTGTTAACCCACTGTGTCCAAGCAAAGCAGTGAGTCAGAACTGCAAGGGACAGCAGGACCTCACTTACTTCGGACCACGGTGACATCTGTTGAACATTTTTTTTCATTCGCACACATAAAAATAACCACTGATAAACAAGTAATCACTCCTGGACTTCTTGTATTTCTCTGTTCACACGCAAACAGAAACAGCCTATACCGAACAGCTGACCTCCACTGCTCTTTTTAAAAAAATCCTCTTTACTGAACAACCCAGACATTCTCTTACACAAAACAAGTTTCCTGAGTTATGACATTAAAAGGGGACTAAAGCTCATCACAGAGAAGTATAAAGTGACAGTGACTGAATGACGTGACAGAGAGCCGTGTTTTGATGGTGCATTCTCACGATATACAACGTTAACGATCTTTTCTTAGCAACACCATGACAACAGCATAAAAGCCTCGCTCTTGCTATTGCACTCGCAAACAGGAGGTCTCTTCACAGAGAAGGTAGCATTTAGTCAGCTCATAGAGGATATGACATGCTAATCCCTCCCGGTCTGCAACATCTGCTTAATACTGACCCATGTCCTGATGCTCTGACTGCTGCCTCTGCCATAACATCTGTTTAAAGGTGACCCTGACCCCAGTGTGGCACCTTGGTGTAAAGTTGTACCTTTCTCTCGACATAGATCATTACCTCTGGCCAAACCAGAGGGGGTAGTGTCTGTGAACAGAGAAGCATGTGGAGTCAGAGCTCAGTGAAAAACACCTGCTTCATCGTGACCTTTCTGCAACCTCTGATAAAGTTACAGCTTTTTCAACAGTTTTTAATTTGTACACCTGGGCGGTGACTGCCTGCAATGCAATGCAAGGTGAAGTTACTGTCATCATATAGGTCTTAAGAACTGCACAATAAAATTATAATTATCCTCTGGTGGCTTAACATCTTCATACTTACAGGAATTCTTTAGACGCAATATATGGTGGCCACATATCCTGACTTCCATAACAGAGAAGTAGGTCTTATACAGTGAGATTTCATATCTGACTCAAGTATTTGTAATTTATTGAAATCATGGTGCCAGTTAATGCACTAAATGTTGAGAATGCAGCTGCGGAAGGCATAACACAAAATCTAACTGATTTGGGAAATAATTAAAGTAATTTATTTCTATTCAGGGGCATGGATTGTTTTTTTCTTTCTGAAAATGCAGAATAAGATGGATGTTCTTATAATAAATCCACATCTATGTGCCTAGAACCAGGCAGATAACCAAGACTTTGTTGTCCTTGGGCACTGAACTGTAGCACCAAATAGCAACCCACATACATAGTCTATAATCTTTATTTAAGCTTTATTATATTTAAAGCTGCATTTTAACTGTGGGTTAATAATGTAACTTTGATGGAAGATTATTAAAAAAATACCATGATTTATATCAAATCAAAGATATTGCTTAGCCTTTTAAAGAGCATGCTGATAGTTACATTTAGACATGTCTGATTAAAATAAATAGTAACAACTTTAAGAAAATGGTTCTATAGTTAGATTTTTTTTAAGCTGCTTTGCAGATTGAAGGAAACATTAATGCCTTAGGACATGGATTTTACAGAGAAAGCAAATCCCTCAATATAGAATCATTGAACCCTGCTTAATAAGTATTAGTAAGGAGCAAACTATTATACTGACTATGAAACAATGTAAAATGTAGAAATATGCTAACAATATCCACATTTATGTTTATCTAAAATAAATGAAATGTACCCAAAGACTATTCAAAAGATTGTCCCAGCCACCTTGACATCAACAGTTTCTTAATGTCAAGGGCTGAAAATGTTGGTCTGATGTTTGTAGCTGAGAACAGGAGTTTCAAAATAAAGTTGATGTTGTATTCATTAAGACTTGAATTTAGACTTGAAAGGGGCTATTATTGTCAAAGAACTTGACGAGTCACTCCCGCTGACTATTAAAAAAATAATACCTGTTTAAAGTACTTATATGCCACGATTACGGTAGATTTTTTTTTAGAAAAGCCACATCCAACTTGTAAAAAGAACCTGTAAAGGCAACAAACAATTCTTACTTTCAGATAAATTTACCAGAACATATTATAATAATACATACATCTGATTCCAACTAAAAATGTACCTAGATCAGTAGTATGTACCCCTCACCACAGGCCTGCCACCATTTATACCAGCATTACAGGCATTCCAGGCTTGCTGCAGTTTTCCCTGAACAATAGGTGTCATCACTATATAACCTCCACATTGTGACATCAATTTTGACTGTTCCCCTGGGACCAAAGGGACCAAATCTCATCAGCTAGATAATTCTTTTAATATGCTGTAATTTCTTTATTTTGTAAAAAACAAAACAAAACAGCAGCACGAAGGTCGTAGGTTATAATCCAGCCTGGGGCCTTTCTCTGTAGTTTGCATGCTCTCCTCGTGTCTGTGTGGGTTCTCTCCAGGCACTCACGCTTCCTACCACAGTCCAAAGACCTGCACGGGGTTAGGTTAAATCATGATTCAAAATAGGTCATAGCTGTGAATGTGAGCATGAATGGCTGTCTGTCTCTGTATTTTAGCTCTGTGATGGATTGGCAGCCTGTCCAGGATGTACCTCACCTCTTCGCTATGGCAGCTATAGGCACTAGCTCCCCTGAATTGCATGAGCAGAAGAAGTCGGATGGATGGATGAAAATGCAAACAAACAGATTTCAACTGAAGACCCAAGCAATTAACCCTAGAGGAGCTACCAAATACCTACTAAGAATACAGAGTCAGCTTGCTGATGCAGCCATGCACAGACAACCTGCACTGAGCAAAAACATGCTATATTACAATTAGTATTAAAGCACAAGGAGCACAACAACAGAGTAAATATTAATAAATCGATTAATAAGGTTAAAAGGTAGTACACGCGAATGAATAATAAAAATTAATGATAATACATTTCAAAGCATCATGGTTCAGTACGAATGGCTCATGTTCTTGCTATCGCACAGAGAAAAACGGAGACGATGGAGAGCAGAAGTGAATGGCTGCCCCTGCCAAAGAAAAAGAAGCAATACTTTTTGGTTTATACTTGCAGCAATTACGTAACGCACGCTTTCAGAGCTGCTGCTAAGTGGTGTGTGTGTTTGTGTTTGTACTTAGCTGCAGTGTCTGTGCATGAAATACAGACAAAAATGCAAAGAGAGTGTAATCTGTTATAATAAACTATGATAACACTGCAGCAATTTAATGAGGCATCACCATTCACAGCACCCAATCACACACACTCACACACACACACACACACTAACCACTGTGCTTTCTCATCATTTGGAGCTGTGCCCCAAAACGCGCAGTCTAGAATGGACAGACCCCAGGCCTTTTATATCCTCCATTAGTTGTGCAGCAGATATAAATTAGCGGTACCACTGCAACCATGGCAGCATCCAGCCAAAGGCGGACTAATGCTTTGCAGTCCACCATAAAGCTCACATTCCACCATGATATACTCCTACTACACTGGTGTCTCACATAAAATGAGCTTCTTTGGACAGCCATACAGTGATGTTTGGCTCTGTGCTGTTATTACTTTTGATGTGAAACCGCACAGCTGCTATTAGTTTCATGTCCAGGCTGTCAGCTTTAATGGATACGTTCTCTCACATGAAATAAGCAGTTGGAAAACTTCTGCCATGTTTTGACAACTTTATCCAGGGCCAGTAAAGTAGTTTTTCCCCCTGTGCCACAAATGTATTATTGTTTGTTAGAATCGCAAAGTTTTCTGCTCTTTTTAGCAATGTAGTGGATGCCAATTTGTTTTAAAAATATGGAAAGCAAACGCTAGAACACACCTTTTTTTCCCCCACAAGGGCCGTAGAGTGAACAATAAATGTGCGATTGCACAGAGACACAAAAGCACGAGCATCAGAAGCTCTCTCTAGGAGCTCTCTGTGTGTATGTATATATATATATATATATATTTATATATATATATATCTACCAGAGGCCTGGGAGCTTGAGGGTCCTGCGCAGTATCTTAGCTGTTCCCAGGACTGCGCTCTTCTGGACAGAGATCTCCGATGTTGTTCCCGGGATCTGCTGGAGCCACTCGCCTAGCTTGGGAGTCACCGCACCTAGTGCTCCGATTACCACGGGGACCACTGTTACCTTCACCCTCCACATCCTCTCGAGCTCTTCTCTGAGCCCTTGGTATTTCTCCAGCTTCTCGTGTTCCTTCTTCCTGAAATTGCTGTCATTCGGAACCGCTACATCGATCACTATGGCCTTCTTCTGTTTGTCTACCACCAAAATGTCCGATTGGTTAGCCACCACCATTTTGTCCGTCTGTATCTGGAAGTCCCACAGGATCTTAGCTCGGTCATTCTCCACCACCCTTGGGGGCATCTCCCATTTTGACCTCGGGACTTCCAGGTTATACTCGGCACAGATGTTCCTGTACACTATGCCAGCCACTTGGTTATGGCGTTCCATGTATGCCTTGCCTGCTAGCATCTTGCACCCTGCTGTTATGTGCTGGATTGTCTCTGGGGCATCTTTACACAGCCTGCACCTGGGGTCTTGCCTGGTGTGATGGACCCCAACCTCTATGAATATTGTGCTCAGCGCTTGTTCCTGTGCTGCCATGATTAGCGCCTCTGTGCTTTCTTTCAGTCCAGCTTTGTCCAGCCACTGGTAGGATTTCTGGATGTCAGCCACCTTCTCTATCTGCCAGTGCTACATGCCGTGCAGGGGCCTGTCATTGATGTATTTGTGGATGTTCATTTGTCTCATCCTGGACTGTGGTGATGACACTCACTAGTCCGGCCTCCTTCCTTCCACTTACCATTTAGCCTCAGGGTGTTGGAGTTGGGGTGAAACCCTCCATGCATGGTCAAAAGCTTCTTGTTTTGATGTCAGTGGCTTCTATGTCCTCATTTGGCCAGCTTATGTACATGGGGTACATGATCACAGGTATGTGTTGATATCCTGGATCTTGTTCTCACCGTTCAGCTGACTCCTCAGGACTTGCCTGACCTTCTGCAGGTACTTGGTGGTTACAGCTTTCCTAGCAGCTTCTTCATGGTTCCCATTTGCCTGTGGGATCCCCAGGTACTTCCCATCACATAGACAGTGCCATCTATGCCAGGCCTGGCCCATATCTGGATGATATACGTCTTATCAAGCCAGAAGTCAGCCAGCAGTGCCGGCTTGATACCAGATCTGGGCCAGACTTCCTTGCTATGTGGGTTGTAGTTGTCCTCTATGTCTGCAATGTTGCCTTCTGGTAGTTCGATCCCCTCAGTTCTGACTACCTTCCCTCTCTTCCCTGTTTGTTATCATCTGACTACATCTCTCTAGTCCTAATGACATTCTGATCTCATTGCTGTATATCCTGGTGGTGTGGATCAGTGAATAGATGTCTTGTTCACTCTTGGCATAAAGCTTAATGTCATCCATATATCTGAAGTTATACATACTCCAAGATTATTAAGTTAGACATCACTGATTTTGCTTGATCTAACTTTACCTATAACTTCATATTTGGTTTGGTGATTATATATTAATATTAATTATCTTATTATTTTCTCAATGTACATGCATTACCTAAAAGAATGAAGTACATCTGATAATTTTCTTTGTCTTTTTGTGTTCTCTTGTTCTGCATCAAATATAATTGCATTCAGGGTCTGATGAGTAAAATATGCACTCAAAATTTAGTATTTTCTCACAAATCTAATCATTTCATATATAACTTACCAGTGTCTAAACTTCTGCTTCTCTTTGTTTTTATTCTTTTGTATTGCTGTTACAATATAAAAATATATGTTCTCACTATGTCTCTGTGACATGGGAGGGTGTCGGGTACAAGGTGTTGACTGGCAGTCCCCTGCTTCATCACCTCTGTTCACTGGCCTGAACTTCACGAAAGTCAAAGAGGACCTCAGTGGTTCATGTGGGGAAAATTCCCTCAAAGTAAAACATGTAGACATCAAAGCCTTTTTCCTCTCTGATGGCATCTCAAAGCACAGCAAACATTTTGTGTGTGTGTGCGCATGTGAGAATGTGTGCACATGTATCTAGGCAATGTGTTGGCGAAGCTTTGGCCTCACATGGTCAGCACAATAACTGAACTTCAAAGGCTACTAACATATCTTCTGTCATCCTCTGAAGAGAATCATCTTGCAAGGTCAACGGAGTTCTTATTGGACAGGATCCTGCAGACGAGTGGGGAATTAAGGAAGATGAAGAGGGAAATGAAGATGAATTAAGAGTCCTGCGTTTAGAGCAGGGGAAAAGCGGTTGAGAAAAAGATAAACATCGATAGAAAGATAGAATAAAGTGGCTCTGCCTAAAATGACTGAAAGAAGGAGATATGTGGGCTAGTGCATCCACATCATAAAGAAGAGGAATGTATTTGCATATGGAGCGGCTGATACCTTCGAGACAGCTCCGGCTCTCACAGCTGGCAGACTGACAGCGCTGGGCAGGTGTGAGGCTCGACACCGTGGCACATTCAGAAAGTGACACTTAACGAGAGTTGTGTGTCCGTGTGTGAGCGCGGGGCACCATTCATCTTAAACAGGCTTTTGTGCAGCAGCCTTCAAAAATAGAGATAAACTCTATGAGATCACTCTTTTCCTGAGCAAAACCATCTGCATCCATGTTTCTAATTGCTGCTTTTTTCTCTCTCCCCCAAACAGTTTTCTCCCGTGCGTCTCCCAACATTAAACTAAGGGGCAGGAAAATTCTGTACTGAGTAAACACATGAGTGAACATTCATGTGTTATATTCATATTCCAGACATTTGTGTCTATGCTCAAGACTGATTTCAAGACTTTATTTTTTATTAACTTAAACTTTCCTACATGAACGTGTTTAACGTGCCCTAACGTGGTTGCTTTTGCAATATGTGGGCTATTCTTTATTCTGAAACAGTCTTGCACTGACAAACTTAAATGAATGCATCAATCAATAATACCCCTATTTCCCTTCCTGCTTTATTCCCTTGTCATTTCTCTGGTGGCAACAAAGCAGCAATTTTAAATAGGCTGCACAAATTGGAATGTATACCGTGTATTGCAATCCTTTTTTACTTTAATATAACATTTCTGTATCCTGGCTTGTTGTGCTTTTGTGTTTTAACTTATTATTAAGTCACTTTTATAACAGGTTTAAAATCGTAGTAATTCATGATTTATTAATCATGTTTGGGGGAATATTTGAGCCAAATTCCCACTTGTTTTCTTTTGTGAAAAGAATAACAAATAACGGCTTAGAAACATTCAATAAAGCCTCTATGTCAACTTTTACCGAGAAAAATATTGACAAATCTAATATTTCTTATTGCCAGTAAAATAACTGAGAACATAAATCTTCCATTTGGACAAAATTGAAAGTCTACCTCGAAGGCTTAAGGTTTGAAGAAGTATCAAATTATTTCTGATATAAAGAGAATATACATCCATCCATCCATCCATCCATC
>NW_005187698.1:159985-162084 GCF_000239375.1 Pundamilia nyererei | reverse complement strand
AAGTCCATCCATCCATCCATCCATCCATCCATCCATCCATCCATCCATCCATCCATCCATCCATCCATCCATCCATCCATCCATCCATCCATCCACCAGGGGCTAGTAAAAGCTGTCACAACATGTGTGGAGAGGCAGGGGTCCCCCCACATCATGTTAACATGAAAAGGTTAACATGAAAAGAGTATTCTTAGGACGCGATTACAGAAACAAGGTGTACGATGTCATCGACACTAGTAACAAACAGACCCCTCTTAAAAGTGAGTCCTTTAGAAGCTAGGGAAGAGGAAACGAGGCTTGGACGTTCAACAGTATGAATTAATATATGCCACATAAACTAAAATATATAAATACATAAAAGAATAAAAGATATAAAATCATTAAACTGATCCTAAGATTCTGCTTGCTCAATGAAAGGTGTCCCAGTGAAGTATTCTTTCCAGTAGTGCTGTGATATAAATCCAATACCAAGCAAATTGCCGATATCAGTGCAGGTACCGCTACTCTGTATGGGAATTTCTTTTATTTATGTATTAATCCCATTATTTTATCGTATAATGCCTTGGTGCCACTGGATTTTAACATGTCTCACACCCATACAGTAAGACAAATGGTGGGGGTCTAGTAAGGAAGTTGGGTGAAGCAGACCACTCCACAGGAAGAATCTTTTGTCTCTTTGAGGACTCTGGGAGGTAGCAAGGGAGTGTGAACCTTAAGGTGTGCAACAGCTGTGTACTGCCTTTTGTTCCTGGAGAAGGTATTTAACTGAGAGCCATGTTAGGGTCAGGAGACGCTGCTGACCGTTTGCCCCGCGATCATGCAGGCTCTCCACCAAGCTTGGTTGTCTGTTCTTTGTGAAAATTCTAAACTCAGCTGCCTCCTGAGTCCCACAGAAACAGAACAACACTTGGGGTGGCCATTCCTCCCAGTCATACCCCTCCAGTTTTCATTTTCAGTGCCCAAGTTAACACTGAACTTCCTCACTACTGTAAACTGCGGCTTGGTGAGTAACCTGAAGGTGCAGGGAACTAACCATCAGGAGGGATATAAGTATATCGACCCCTGCTTGATGTGCATTGGGACACCGAACAGTGGAACAAGTCCAGCCTGTTTGCAGGAAATTGGTTCCAGAGTGGAATTGGAATAAATTTAACCAGTATCTCTCCTTCCCCACCAGAGAAGTGACGTTCCATGCTTAAAGCCACGAAGCGCTGAACCCCTACAGTACAGACTTCCTGTGGATGCTGGAAGCACAGGAAGATGGAGCCATGTGGTTTGTTGGGCTGAAAAAAATTATCCTTTGATTAAAATGTGGTGACTGGCTGCAAAAAAATAAAGATGGCTATAGATATAATGGTAAAATCAAGGCTTTTTGATTGAAGCTCACAAAAAAAATGGATGGCTAGATCTAGCTTAATATCCTTCATATAGACATTTGCATGCGATCCAGCAGTTTGGTACTTCTGCATATAACACCTATCAAAGCAATAATATTACAGATTTAAATCTTTCAGCAAATTTGACAAAGCTAAAGTATAGGTATATATAGTTAGACCTGGTATATAGTTAGACCTGCTGTGATGTGTGGTTTGGTGACAGTGATACAGACAAAAAAGCAGGAGGTTGAGCTGGAAGTGGCAGAATTGAAGTTGCTAACATTTTCGTTGGGAGTGACCAGGAGGGACAGGATTAGAAATGAGTATGTCAGAGAGAGAGCTCAAGTTGAATGGTTTGGGGGCAAAGTTAGAGAGGCAAGGGTGAGATGATCTGGACATGTGCAGAGGAGGGGTAGGGGATATATTGGACAAAGGATATGAATATGGAGCTGTAGACGGGAGGACAAGAGAAAGACCACAGAGATGATCAACTCAGGTGTAAACGAGTAGGATGCTAGAGATGGGGTAGCAGATGATCTGCTGTGGAGACTCCTAAAGGGATCAGCTGAAAGAAGAAGAAGAAGACATATTTCTCGCATGGGATACAACCCCTTTGGCTACAAAGCCTGCTTGACAGTAAGGAAGTATCGGTCGGGGCTCAAGAGTTGGGAGTTCGCCTTGTAATTGGAAGGTTGCCGGTTCGAGCCCTGGCTTGGACAGTCT
>NW_005187698.1:71251-159965 GCF_000239375.1 Pundamilia nyererei | reverse complement strand
GTCCTTGGGCAAGACACTTCACCCGTTGCCTACTGGTGGTGGTCAGAGGGTCCGGTGGCACCAGTGTCCGGCAGCGGCAGTGTCCGGCAGCCTCGGCTACGGCAGTGCGCCCCAGGGTGGCTGTGGCTACAATGTAGCTTGCCATCACCAGTGTGTGAATGTGTGCGTGAATAGGTGGGTGACTGGATGAGTAAAGCGCTATACAAATGCAGGCCAAGTATGAAAAACATGTCCGCTCAGTAACGTTTTGCAAGAAAATGCAGTTTTGCTGGTCCTGTTAGGTCTTCCTCATTCTCAGTGTGCTGGTTCACAAGACTCCTCTGACAAATTGAGTGGTAATTGAGTCATTCACTGACCCCTCACTTTCCATCAGGAGAAGAATCATACCTCGGTGGCACAAATGCAACCCACTCCAAGCTGTATTTATTCCTGACAGATGGGCTGATTGCAGCTGCTTTCTTCAGTCTAACGTGACATCTTATTGCCATTACTTAATTCCCCCCTCAGTCATCATCTCCTGACTCACTGAAAGGGGTGGATACCTCTCCCTCCTGTCTTTCAGGCTCCATTGCATCCACACCTCCTCCCAGTCTTTCCCTTTTCATAGTCTTACATTCCTCTTTATGTGCTCCATCTTTCCCTTCATTTATGCCCATTTCTCACTCTCCTGATGCAGTTAGAAAGCAAACCTTAATCTTTTCACAAGTATTGAAAGAGGATAATGTACGTGCCGATCTCATTACTACAATAAAATACTCTGCCTGCTCAAATGTCTGGATTTGGGGTTTGACTAATTCAAAGGATCTGAAGAAAATTATGGCTTACTTATTAAAGCACTCTGCTCTTTGTGAATGTTTTTCTCTCTTTTGGGCACCGTTTCTAAAACTTTCATTAGAGTAACTAAGAAGCTAGTAGAGATGCGCCTCAGTGAAGGGTGTAACGATACATGGAGTCTCTATTTTTCTTATTTCTCTTAATACTTTGTCAGCTTTTACAATTTTACCAGTAGAATCACCACAAAAGAGCTTTTCTCAGCCTTATCTATGGTGAAATACACTGAGTCGTTAAGTAAACACCCCTCTTTTTCATATGGACTTTTCCTGGCGCAAGTTTATCTTACATATTTTCCACCTTATTATTATTTTATATAGCAGCCCACATGGACTGGAAACCAGGGTGTAGCCTGCCTTTCCGGACTGGGGCATGGTCCAGGCCGACTTAGTTGGCTCATCAGTCAAGAAAAATAGATGGATGGTATGACCAGCAGTTCAATAATGATTAGAAACTTTAAGAATTATCTCCTCTGTATTTCATCTCCCTCAGTGTCTTTCAAGCTAGAGTGATTTCTCCCCAGCAACATAGACTTGAAATAAATCACCAGGTTTCCCTCATTCTTTTCAACGACTTTTCCATGCACTGCTCTCTTCTGATTTACTGACACTAATTTCAAAGTTCCTCATGCATATCTCAGATAGCGACACTTTTGAAGGAGTATTACAACCTCAAATCCAACAAAAGTGGAATTGTAAAAAGAAACAGGATGAACACAAAAACGTACCAAATGTTTAAAATGAGAAAAATTTGCAATTTTAAGAAAAAAGTAATGTCATTTTGAATTTAATGCAGCAACATTGACATTTTAAACATCTGGGAACATAAGAGTGGAGCTTCTGAACTTTCGGATCTGTTTGAGGACTACAGCTGCTCAGCAGCCCTGGGTCTTCTATGAGCTATTTTTGCTTTTATGATGTGCCAAATGTTTTTTTTTGTTTTGTTTTTTTGGTAAAGCAGTGATTTCCATGCCTGTTTTGAACAAAGTGCCACTCTATGGAGTGAAGATCACAGCAATCCAATATTGATTTTTGCCATTATTCCTTATTCACAGAAATTTCTTCAGATTCTCTGAATCTTTTGTTGTCACAATTTGTAGAAGATTCAAAATCAATGCAATTTTACAATTATAATTTACAATTTTATGCCCAATCATATTACTGACCAGATGCCAATAAACCTAATCAGATGAAAAATGTTTCTCCACCACTTTAGCCCCCCCCCCTTACTTTTCCACCACAACCTTTTTTTTAGATGTTCTTCTGCCGTTAAATTCATAGCGTGTTACTATTAGTAAAATGTCACAGTTTAATTTTTTATGTTTTTTCTGTGTTCTATGTTGTGAGTAAATTATGGATTTATCAGATCTGCAAATCATCGCATTCTGTATTTATTTACAGTTTACCTAATGTACCGACCTTTTTCAAACTGGGGATTTAATAATATTGAAAACATTATAATGTGGATGGTATCATAGTACCATCACAACCACAGAGCTCAGATAGGGCGCAAAAACACAACACGAATTATTCTTGTTAATAAAAATTCATGAACACGTATCTGTGCATGCGTTTTCTTGTCTTTTTGCAAGTATGTGTATATGCATGTGTTTGTGTGGGTGCGCTTGTGCACTGATCCTCATGAGGACAAATTCAGATGTTTCCAGCGTATTTATTGTATATGATTATCGCTCAGTTGAGAAATACTGAGGTAAGAGGCTTTCAGGAGCAAAATGATGACTGAAAAAATGGAATCAGGCTTGTACAGATGTTTTGGCAACTATTTATTCAACAATTTCATTTCATACATACGAACCTCTAAATTAAATATAATAAATCCCACAGACAATGGGAGAGAAACACCTCCGTTACGGTGCTATATATCAAATCAAGCTTTCGGAGTACAGCTTGATATCAAACCCCCTATTTCACCAAGGTACATCAGAGGCTGAACTAACATTTGTCTAGCTCTAATCCTGATCTTTACTGAGCCTCACTGTGGATATTTTGTATTTAGTGAGAGACAGTGCCTTGCAGCACCTGCCACCTAAAGACTGATATACATAAAGATGTGTGTTGCTACAAAGGGAAACATGATAAAGGACAAAAAGCACTGAACCGCTTACATAAGCTAAAATTAGATTCTGTTAAAGACACCTTCCATCATTGTTGAAACTCAGTAATTTGCAGCATATTTCTAAATCTCAGTATTTCAAGTCAGTGATCAAAAAATTAAAAAAGAAAAGAAAAAAGGTTTCCTTAGTCTAATATTCCAATGACAGCAAGGTGACAGAATTATTGAAGAGTCACTGAATCATTTTTTATTATCATTGTGATAATCTTAAAACTCAAAAAATACATGGTGTCAGCACACAGGGACTAGCAGAGTGAAAAGTGCTCACGAGTCCCCATTTTAAGACAGGAAACAAACAAACAAACGAACAAAATCTAAATGAAATATATTCCTGAGATGCAAAACAAAAGAAACAGATATAATAATAATAAAAAAAGAAACATCACTACATGCGATTGTGTCACATGTTGTCATCGGTGTGACAGTAAAGAAATTGGGCTGATTGATTCTTGTGTCACTATTGCAGAGTGATAGAGAAGTGCACTGAAGCCATACTGTACAGCAAAGACATCTGAAGAGCCAGAGGAAGGGAGATGGGACAGGAACAAGCCATGTCATGTTACAAGCACTACTGTAGAGAACACATTTGCCATTAAACTCATGTATTAAAAAAATATAAACCATAAGATTAAAAAAGGGAGAATTTCTGACAGACTATAACCCAAAGTGTCCATTACGCTCACTTCTGCTTATAAGCAGATTTTAATATTTTGAATACTAACGTGGGCCTCTAATTTCCTGGAAGTTAAAAAAATACGTGTGTGTCATTACTGCCTGCGATGTTTGGTGACCCGATTTGCTTCGAGGTCAGCGTGATACGATGAAACGAGTGTCTTTTATTTAGCAGGTTTGTAAAGCTTTATTAATCACACATCGCATCAACTTGTCTGATTCCTCTTTAAATGAGCCCAGGTGGGTGGTTCAGTGGCAAACTTCAGGTGCAGAGTCACAAGGCACTAATATAAAGATTTTCAAATATGTGTTTTAATGTGACTTTATAAGATACTCTGTAATCTGGTCATTTTTTAGGCAACAATATACTGTATCAGCCCACATTGTAAATAGTAACAGTAATTTGAGATCATACAGTTACCGTCTTTTGCATTCAGAACAGAACACACGAGATGATTACAGATAGAAGTTTTATCAACTCAAAGCGAATGGTCTCACAAACCCACGAGGAACTGTGAAACTATAAACAATCTTCCAATTTAACCCACTGCAAGCAGCTTACATCCCGTAAAAGGTGTGGGTTTTGTGCATTTCAACCTGACAAATCCTAGGCAAAACAGTAGCCTATACATGAAACTTTTTTTAATGTGATTTTGCACAGGCTTGTTTGTGTCTCCGCCAACCTGGAAATTGTTCACAGAACTGGGTGCAATTTCATGTCGAAATTACTGCCAGTATTGCACTGTTAAATCTGCATAAATGCACAACCGCAGCTCCCTGACTCGCACCTTCAGTTGAAGAAAGCGGGTTTGTTTGGAGCCAGGAAATTAGAGACTTACAATCCCACAAAATGGACTTGTGCCCAATGAAAATGGCACTGCGGCTCTGTTAGTGCCTTTACCGTCTTGCTGCCAGGATGAAATTAAAGGCTTGTGATCTAGCGAATATTAACCCAACTGATAAACGTTGAAAATCAAGGAGGCAACGCGTTTAAAGCTTATTTTCAGCCGACAACAATACAGAAATAAAACAAAGATAGCCAAGATATAACAGAGCTACAGTTGATCCTGTCGTAGTGCATGGTCGTATGTGCCAGGCTGCTAAAACAACAAATTAAACAAGATTCAGGTTTGGTCTAATGATTATAAAAATCCATTTGCAACAAATTAGCTCATTACTATTATGTCAAAACAAACATTTACATGTGAGTTTCAGAAAGAAAAAACAAACCTCAAAACAAAGCACAGATTTTACTAATTACTAAGAAATATCCACCACATTGGTCAGAGTGCATACTTGAGTAAATGGCAACTGTTTAATTACTAATGCCAGCATCAACTCATCACTGCAGACCCGGTTAATTCTCAGTGTGTTTGATATGAAACCGCCTAACTTGTTTCTCTGACTTCAGAATCAACAAAGTCATTCAACTACTTTCCTGTTTCAAAGTTGGAGTTGTAAAGCAACACCAAGTGTGATCGACACCATCAGTGATTTAAGACACAATGAATAGAACGAGATACAAAACCAAAAAAAGAAAGAAAGATAAGGATGTTAAATCATTGTAAGAAATGTATCTACACATGTAAAACCCAAGGTTTGCTAGAACCATGTTAGACTAGAACACTTTGTGTAGAGCATTTGTGGTGACGCTGAAGTTGAACCTGTATATAGTGATATGCTCAGTGCACTAAAAGTGTGAGATATGGAAACTGTGGCAAAGCTTCTTTATTTTCAAAACAAACAAATAATTGCTTTTAAAAATTAATTAAAATGTCAAAACCCCCTAAATCCTACATCGATGATGAAAGGTAAAACTGAGTAGATTGACTTAATTATTCCCAACTTGTGGTTCACTCGAGAAGTGCTCGAGTAACAAAATACAGACAAAAGATTTTTGCTGACCCTATTTGCATAATGTTGTAAATTAGACCACCAAAATGGAGACAATTGGCCCAAAATATTATTGCCCTTGATTATAATTTGCTCCCTGGTAGCAGACTAGTGCCTTGCTTTTGAGCATTTAGGATCATTCCTTCGAAGCCAAACTTCTCCAAACTCATGAAAGATGAAAGGTTGCTGACTATGACGCGTCATGGCTGTCTTAATATGTGGAAACTTTCTTGCAACCGGCATGGAGGTATTGTTTCTTTTGATTTCAGCTCCAAATTCTATTACCTCAATTTCCATGGAAAAGCAGCTTATTCCGGAGTTTTGCGCGTTTGATTTGCCAAATGTCCTAGAACATCAACTTCTTCAGATTTGGAGCAACTAGGGTCGGGCCACAAACACACAAAGCCACCGTTTTCCCAAAATCAAGGTACAAATATACCATCTTCATTGTGGTTCTCTCTTAAATAAATTTCAATTTCAAATAAATTAAACATGAAAAAGAACCAAACAAAAACATGCTAATGTGTATTACCAAAATTTAGTTCTCACACATTATTTACATGCCTTGTGCCAAAACAAAAATACATTTGTTTTAAAATTTCTCTAATGAGGATAATGTAATGGAAAAAAAAGTAATTAGATAAGGTGGCTAATATACATATTTGAGCAAATACAGGAATCCAGAATTTAACAGCAATTTTCACAACCAACCACATTGTAGCAGACACAATATACAGCAGGGAGCTTAACCATTAAAACCAAAAAAATATTAGAAACATTTTCTTTTTAAATATAAAAACATGATTTAGCTTACATTTTCAAAAAGATGCACTGCACTTTTTTTTTTCTTCAGAATTGAATCAAAGACAGCCTTGTCATCTTCTCGTTACCCATTTGAATGAAAGAACCGTTCACAAGGCGATCTAGTTGTTGGCAAATGAACACAGTAACTCATTCAGACAATTTTGTGCTTTTCTATTTGTTTTCAGTTTTTTTTAAGTTTTGGAAAAGAGGCCCCTGCAGATCCCTGACCCAGCACTCACACCATTTGTTTCTTTTTCTATTTGCTTTTTTTTTTTTCTTGAAGACCCCGTGAAATGGAAATGAAAGTTGAGTTAATGGAGACAGACTGGGAAAATAGGCTTAAAAAGCATGACAAGCTGATGAGGGCAGCTTCACTAAACTATTAAAAACTATTTAAAAATAAATTTGAAGGTGACAGAATCAAAAACAATGACAGTAATCAAACAGATGTTATTGGTCTGGTCTTGTTTTAACACCTTATGGTTGAGTTTACATTTCACGGGTTCTTCAAGCCTTAAAATAATTCCAATGTGACAAACGATAACCAAATTATTCAAAGTGAAAAGCTAAAGTTATTTGAATACAATTTATACAGCCTATACAGAGAGAGGAGAGTGACTCTTTCTGCACACCTGAACCCTTTATGGAAAACACAAACTACCGTAAGCTGTTCAGATGACACTGAAGGTGATGGTGTTTTGCTAAACCGCTGCCTGGACGGTGCAGGACTATACAGGTAAAAGTACCTGGGCAGCACATTTAGCAAGTGGTTTTATATACTTGATTATGCTTGCTGAAAAGGAATGCTTGACCTAGCATCTTTCATATATTTTTGGTGTGTTTTTCTCTGCTCTAAACAATACCACACTACCCTTTATTACTCCTACCCTAATAATGCAAATCATATTGTACACTTACTGTATCTGATAAACCTTGCTACAGTGTTACACAAGTCCTTCTTCGTATCTTACAAGGGTCAACGGTTTAATTACAACTCTATTTAGAGGGAGATGGAATAGGGAAAAGTGGATCACCTAAAAGTACCATATTTAGTGTGACAGACATGTATAAGGCGTAAATAGCACAAATTGTCATTCAAAAAGAAAAAGAAAACAGAAAAAAAAAAGATTCGATGCGTAATCAAAAGCTGTGAGCTAAGCAATGGAATGATGGCTAAGGTAACCATCTACAAAGCATTTACATTGCTACTGACAGACGATACATGAAGGCATTGACAGAAGTTCAATGGCGTCTGTATTTTTAGGCACCGTGTTGATGTGAGAGATGATATGTGTTCATGGATGTGTGTGAACAGGAATATGTGTTTGGGTGTCTGCTTGGTGGGGAAGAGGAGCAAAGACTAACGAGAGGGCTAAGGAGCAGTCATGGTAGATTTACAGATTTCTAGGTATTCATGTTGAAGATGAGGAAGTGACAAAGGGGCAACTTCAGCAGCAACAGCAAGCTGCCAGTGAAAAACATCTGCCAAAAGCAAAAAACAACAAACAAAAAAACCCCCAAACCAATGAAAAAATAAAGGACAAGATGTAAATGACAGAGATCGTTTCAACAGAAGGAAATAACAGGAAAACACACTGGGAACTTGTCTGTTTGTGGACTGCCTGTGGGTTCCTTGTTGACATGATGGGGGCCAGTGGCCGGAGGAGAACAAGAAAAGTGGGAGACGGAAAGAGAGAATAAGAAGTACAGAGATCGAAAGAAGGAAATGAGAAGGCAAGAGCTGCACAGCTCCCCCTGCAGTCTAAATGAAGTATTCTTTCTTTTCTTCCGCGTGCGCGTGGTTTCCCTCGGCGTTGATGATGGCTGTGTCGGCATCGGGGGCATCATCCGCTCCTTTGGCCTCGTTTGTCAAGTATGTTCCTGTGGCAACGAAAAAACAAACTTCTATTGAGGAAAACAAATACCAAGCAGCCCTGCATGGTGTTGGCTGCCTGAGGCGAAAAAAAAACCACATCTGAAGACAACATCAGTAGTGTTACATTATTCATATCTAAAACAATGAGGAGCTGGGATAGTGTAGTGGAGTATTTAAATAAAGCAGAGTTAAATTTGGGAGACCCTGCATCGATACAGCAGAATAGCATCAACACCTCCTACGTTGCGTGTGACGACCATCAGAACTCACAGCTGCAAGTCCAAATTGAGCTCTTAGCTTAAACTTAGAAGTTAATGTTGTGGCATTAGTGACGAAAACCGAGCAGCAACTTGGAATTCACTTTATTTCCACTCTTCTTTGCGAACTTGGAGCTAAACTGTAACAAGTTTGAGAATCAATCGATCACTTTCTGTTTGAGAAGTGATTTACATTTACACATACAGGAAGCACATTTAATTGCGTAAATGAATTTCTTCCCTCACATTATTACTATTTGTCTAATACTGTCTGGGAATAAAATGTTTTTTTTCCCTGTGGTGCCAAAGTGGATTTATGAATGTTTATTTTCTCCCATCATCATCACAACTAAATTAAAATAATATTACGGACCTCTGCGCAATTAAAAAACTCCATTCCCATTATTGATAAATACATGGATAGAGAGTGAATTACAATAACAACATGTGCTATTACTTTGTGCTGCATATCAAAGGCACATATTCATTAACATTTCTGATGTGTGGATGGTGTAAGCTTTCCCACTTTTGTTCTACACTTGCAGGTGTAACTTGGGAATTGGGAAAGGACTGTATTCTAATGGGACAAGAAGGACATGCTCCACTAGCTCCATGAGCCTTGAAAGCCGTAGGTCTGGTCCACTGTGGATTTTACCTTTATGCCTGGCCAGGTATCTTCCCAGAACGATGATTAGACACAAGGTGACAAAGACCACTACAGCCACCACTCCTCCGATCAAGGCATGGTCAGTGCCGTGCTGCCCAAGAGCATTGGGATCTGAGGAGAGACGGCGAGAGAGAGACAAAGAGAGCTGATGAAAGTGCCAATTGGTGAGGTTAGGGGGTAAGAGAAGAGAACAGCAGACAGTACACAACAGAGCAAAGAGGAAGGAGATGATTATTTCCAGCTCGTTCCTGCTTTAACGATTGTTCTAAGCTGCTATCATTTGGTTCACATCATGCAGTCAGAGCAGAGCTTTGTAGCTGTCTGAGAATAATAAAATAAAGAGAGAGGGGAAGAGAGACGGACACCAGATTTACACAAAGAGACAAGCAGGCACACATTCGCCCTGCAAAATGAAGGAAATAGAGAATGAAAGAGGGACTTGGAGAAAAGAAGTGAATAATTCAGGACCACCCTCACAGTGCCGTAAGAGTCCCCAACATGCAAACCAGGGCAGTAGTGGAAGAGCAGTACACAGTAAATAAATCATCACTTGGAAAATAAAAGGGGTGGGGGGGGGGGGGGGGGATCAATCTCTTTCTGATTCTTAGCCAGAAATTGTTGGGAAAATGAATAAGGAGTCAATACAGGTCTCCAGCTGCTGGATAAGCAGTAGAGATGATAGTCATGAAAGAGAAAGGAATCTGCCTGTCCACACCTCATGCTAAAACTCATCAAAGGTTTCCCTTTCTTCTAACAAAAGCTTATTTCCTTTATTCGCACTGACTTCCTCTTTTCACAAAGTCTGGTTTTCAGGTTATTCAAGGTAAGACACGACACCGATGCGCTGACAGCATACGGACACGTTGTAGGTGGATCTAAAAAAAAGAAGGTGACAGTGACAGCAGTGGGGAAGATAGGTAACGGAATGGCCTGTATTATTCATATCAGTCTATGACACCTGAGAAATTAGTACTTATCTCATTATCCTCTCCGAGGAATGCCACATGCAACCCTGCCCCAGTCTGTGTGCAGTGCGTGGGCTCGTGATAGCTAAAATACAGCAATGTCAGAGCAGGGCAGGCAGTGATAGGAGGATGGTTTAGCCATACAACACACGTCGTATATTGACACTGTTTCTCTTCAGTATTCTCCTTTTCTTTCTCTGTCTGCCCATGTGGCCAAATTGAACAGCTGGCTTGCTCTCGCTCCATAAGTCTCCATGGTCCGAGTGACCAGGCTGTCAGACTTCACTGCCTCCCAGTGGACACACGCACTCAAATTGACACACACACACACACACACGCATATGCACAGACGTTTGTGGTTTCACTGCGCCGCAGTTCTGCTTGGTCAGTGGAGCAAAGAGTAGAGGAATGTTCCCCTGGCAGGACCCAGCAGGGCGAGGACTAGGGCATTAAGTTACACACATGGTTGTGTCTCCTCACCTCCACCTGTCAGGACTGTGAGTATTTTTTTTCTTCTTTTTTTTAAACACATCATACACTATCACCGTCTGACCGCTTCCACTCTGGTTTGGCTATTATACAGCCACAAACAAGCCAACTGGATGTCTGATTGTTGTATAGATTACAACGCAAAATTTCAAATCCTGAAAAAAATGCGCTTTCAGTGGCTTCAGAAATAGAAGAATAACCCATTTGGTTCTTACTGACTGCGTTCAAACATTTGAAACATTAATGCAATCTTCATAACACGAGTCATACATCGTGCTGCTGCCCCCTCATAGCTCCAAGGCCATGCCAACACTTCCATTTTTATTGATTTATTGGCGATAGCTTAGGGAGTATTATTGCATATGTGAAAAAAAACTTGCAGAATGCCTTTTTAGCTACATATAGAGCTGCTCAGAGTTCAAGTGATATTATTCGAGTCGTCGTCTGCGGCTGAACAAAAGAGGTTTAAATAAAACAAATCAAAATCAGTGTGTGTGTTGATGTGGCATTAGAAAGAAGCATACTAGCCAGATCCTAGACATTATAAACAACAAAAAAACAGCTTAGTCTCTCACCAAACTGTAGCTGGTTATGTTGCATTGGTGGATAGGCTTTGACAAAAATAAGAAGGTCCTGCTTTTGCTGGATCAATCTGACCACCATGAGCCCAACATTATCTTCCTCTCCTCTCGCCTCTAATCCACTCTGCTAAGCAAGAGTTTTTCACTGCACCACGCATACAGAGGATTTCTCAAAGATTTTACAATGTGCTGCGAGTGGTCACCCTATTCAGCCGTTCTTACACATGAATTCCATACACTGTCGAGATAATCAAGCTGAGGCCTTGTCTGAAGTTGTCCTTCTTTAAAAAAGAGAAAAAGAAAAAAGAAAAAAAAAAGAATACTGCAGGAGATTCTCGACAGAAGATCCTCACTGGAGGAAATCCTCATTTTGATGGGTAGAGCCTGCAGGCTGCAGGACACGTAATTCTCACTTGCTCTGAATTACCTGGGTAATTACCGGCTCTTTTCTCACACGAGCTCAATCAGACTTTCGCGGACTTTGTGCTAGGGAGGTGGGTGGTTAACGTCAGATCCAGCTGATTCTGGATTCTCACATGAGGTCCTGATGTGTAATGTTTAGAGAAGTACAGAACATGTGTGAAAATGTTCTACTCTCCCTACAGACACAGTAAGGGGCCAATAGTTTGAAAGTTGGGACCTCAAATGGGCTGAGGGTACAATGCAGAGGGAGTCTGACTTCATTCTGGGCTAAGGGTGCCATTGATTTTATCTGCATACTGTAGTTGTTTGGTTGTTTTATTAATGTTCAAAATTTCACAACTTTTCAAGCCCCTTTTAAGATAAAGGGAAGACTGTGTGACATTCAAGACCAAATTTTCCAGCACTCCATTAACTTGATATTCATGCAGCGTCAAAAGCTTGCAACATTTACAATGTGTAGATGCCTTTTGTGTGAGTGAGTTAAAAAAGAAAAAAAATCATCTATTCTCCTCTTATGTATTCTGGTCTAGTCCGCTGTTACTCAACGACGGAGAAAAAAAAATACAACAAGGCTGTACAAAGAGACAAAGTAAAAATGGAGAAAATAGAGATTGATGCACACAAAAAGGCTGAAATTTCACTTGGACCAAGACAAAAGAGGAAAGAAGGGGGAAGAGGAGAGGGATCTAGAGTTGTGGGTTATACATTTTTATGGCTCCAGAACACATTATCTTTTAATAAGGGCAGATACATTTTTCTCTGTGTGATTTAATATGAGAGTGTGGCAGAGCAAACTCTTCTTTTAATATTTATAACACCCTCCTTGTCGCCTGGCCTTGCGAGTTGGGCTTGTTTAATAAATTAAAGAGGGTTCAGGTCTTCTGTGAACCACTGTATGGCCGCAGAGAGCCAAAAGTGTAACTGCTCATCTGATCTCTTCCATTGTTGCTGGCTCCATATGGGGTTACTGTGGAAGGGTATGTAATAAAGATACTGTGCACATTTCAAGAGACTGTGTAAAGGCTGGAAATAAAAACGTGTATGCATTAAGCATACATACCTAATGACATGATGTCTAAAAAGTGATATAAGGATTGATGTACTTAAGAACTAAGTGCTGTAAATCCAAAGCAGATATTTTAACACTTTATCTACAACTGTGACTTAAAGAGACTCCTTTGACACTCACAGCTGACAAGTATGTATCTAACACTAAGCTAGTTCGCGTTTGGTTCAGCGGGGCTGCTATCTCCACAGACAGCACGTAAGCAAAAGAAACGTGTGCAGCTTAAGTGTCAAAGAAAGCTTCTTAGAGCAGCACACTGCATGTCAACTGCATGTCCTTATCTCACTTTTCAAACGCCGTGTGCTGTCAGTGTCTGAAGAACATCACGAGAAATGTTTGCCACGTGTAAATTATTGTTATAGCTGTACACCATCCACCGGGCCGCCTTTCATCTGCACTGACAGAATCCTTTAATTCGTCATACAGTGCAAGCTATTCAAATGTCCTTTCCATTCTGCTGCTTTAACATACACGCATCTTTCTCCCTCTCTTCCCCTCTCGGTCGTAATTTTGTGAATATTAAAATTCATCCCCCCACAGGCACCTTTTCTTCTTTTGTGTTATGCTTTTTTTCGTTCTCAGTTTTAGATTTAGCTCTGTGAAGCAGTGGTTTCAGCTCAGATCAATAGAGCAGAAGCTAGCTTAAGCACGGGCTGCTTATAGAGCTGCAGTGTCCTTGTATCTGTGGTGCGGGCCGGGGAATCTTTCGCTGTGGCAGAACAGAGAATTTTGCAACTGAAACTCAACATATGTCTCCATTCATGAGAAACATAAAAATAAACAAATACATAAATAAATTGGATGCTATTTTAGCAGGAAATATGAAACTTGTTGTACATTAATGGAATGATTACTGAATGGGATGTCAGTAAGTTTAAAAGAGTATGTGTATGGAGCTTATACGTTTTATTGGCTTGGGGACTACTTTTTTGGTTAATGATGCCTGTTGCTTCGAGGTGCTGCAAGAAAAATATGCGACCACCTCTGTCCCTTCATCATAAAACCAAACAGTCTGTGCAAAAACACCAGTGCTTATAATGTACCACACACATCTGTTCCCCTTTTATTACCCATTTAGTAAGTGTAATTAAAATGTGTTTTGATATTTGCCTGCACACTGTTTGGCACGCCTGTCTGGAAACCTTTTAAACTTTTGCTTTCATTTGATATAAAATGAGAAAAAAGCAACTCAAAACAACAACTTAGAATATACTGTGAGTTTGAACTCCCACATTAGAGATGGTGAACAAAACAGATTTTTATGATCACAAAGAGGCTGTTTTGTGCAAGTGAAAAGAAATTCATAGTAAAGCTGTCAGTGCCCATTAGTGTAAGCATTCAGAAAAAGGCCAGAATCCTATTGCACAGGCTGCAGTGGATCCATAAATAGACTAAATAATTTCAATACATTGTATCCCTCAGTTTTTATATATTTATTATATTTTTGTATTATACTGGGTAGCTGAAGCCAGCCTATATTTGTGACATTTGAATCACCCTTCCTGATTTTGACAGGCTGTATAGTACACGCTATAGTGTTCACTTTTCTTTTTTTAAATTTTTTATTTCTACATTTTTTGCCAAATGCTGATTGTTTCACAGCCACCGTGATTTTTTCTGCAGGACTCAGATACAGCTCTTTCAGTCTAAACGGTTCTATCTACAGGTAGCAGCCCAGACATTAGGAATGACAGCAAATACAGCAGCTTGTTGTCACATTGTCTGTTTACACACTCACCAGCCATTCTTTTAGATGCACCTGTTCACTGTTCGCGAAATATGACCATACCTTTGAACCTGGAAAACAATGGGCTGCAACAGAAGAAGATCACACCCAGTGCCACTCCTGTACGCTAAGAAGAGGGAAACTGAGACCACAATTCCCACAAGCTCACTAAAATTGGACAATAGAATTTGGAAAAATGTTGCCTGGTCTGAGGACTTTCTCCTGCAACACTCATATGGTAAAGTCAGAAATTCATTCTGCCTTGTATGAATGGTTCAGACTTCTGATGGTGGTGTAAGGTGTGGGGAATATTATCTTGGCACACTTTGGGCTTCTAAGTATCAACTGGGCATCATTTAAATGCCACAGCCCACCTGAGTATTATTATTCCCCACATCCAACCCTTAATGACCACAGTGTGCCCATCTTTTGATGGCTGCTCCCAGCAGGATATCATGTGCCATGTCACAAATCTCTAATTATCGCAAACATGCATCATGGCTGTGCAGCCAACTGTGTGATGCTATCATGCCAATAAAGACCAAAGTCTCTGAGGGATGTTTCCATAGATTCATGCCCGTGTGTTATATGTGTAACACAAGTCACACCATAACATCATTGGGTAAGCATAGCAAAAGTGTGCTGTTTCCATGGCAAGGTGCTACATGTTGAGGTACAGCTTCCTGTGTGCTGCCACAAACAAATGTGCCACAAACATCCATGTCTATTCCAAACTTGATCATTTCATCATCATTTTCATTCTTGCAAAAGTGACCTTTGGAGATCGAACTATAATCACATCCTCAGTCAATTAAACATTCTCATTTTCACAAGAATGGAATACACCTGCATGTATGGACAAATGATGTCAGTCCAGGGTATTCAGAATTCCATCAGATTCACACAGGCGAACAGGTTAATTCCAAACCTCTTTGTGTCTTTTAGGGTAATACTGTATCTAGTAATAGTCTTTTCTACAACAGTATTTGAAAACACTTCACATTTAACGTGAAACAAAAATGAATTACTTTGTGTTAATTCCTCTGCACTGATGGTATGTTAAAGCCACCGATACAAAAGCTAGAGTGTCGACCATCAGAAAGTAAAGGGGAGAAAGTGGTGAAAAGTGCCTGCAGACTTTGCTTGTTCAGTGAGTCAATTATGCCCAACTTTTTGGCTGAGACTGGAAATTCACCAATCTGCATCTAATGCTGGCTCTACTGCCAAGATGAAAGAGTCCCTGGAGGCTGTAGCAGAGGGCCGAAAGACACTTGTGTGTCCACCTTTGAATGCATGCACCCAAGCCCATGAGAGAATTAAAAAAAAAGAGTAATGTTACCAAGATGTGTGTGTTGCCGTGTTTGTGTGTGTCCTTGCACATTACTGTTTGCTGGGTCGTGCGGATTAATTAGATTCTGAAAACAAATTACTTCAGCTAATCATTCAATAAAGCCCACATGTGGACACTATCTTGAATATTCAACCCAGTGGTTTTCTTTTCTTTCTTTCTTTTTTTACTCGCGGAATAAAAAGAAATTGTGGTCAGCAGGGTAACAGCATGGAGTTATAAGCAAAGCAAGATAATTAATCATAAGAATTAATTAAGTCTCATGCAAGAATCATCTATCAAAGCAGCTCTACATTCTGCAAAATCCATAACCTCTTCAAAACAGCAATAAAATCCACCAAAGGAAGAAGCAGAAAGATAGCATCAATGTTACACTTGTGGTAACTTAATCTTGCCTGTGTTGCTGCTGCTTTTCAAATATTTTCCACCACAAACGACACTGCTACATTCTGCTGAAAGAACCGCGCTGTGTGAGCCAACTGCAGCACAGGAACAGCACAAATAATGGCTTAAAGAAATGAGCGATTCTGGATGAAGTAAGCTGCCACCACAAGCCCAACTTGGGGTGTTGGGTGGGAGACAAGGAAGGAAAAATTTATAAAAGGACCAAATAGCACTTCATGTCAATAAATGAAAATTGGACTGCCTTCTCTGTGTGTATGTGTTTCTTCAAGATTGCCAAAAGTGTCCTCTGCCATTGGGAGTTAATGAAAAGAAGGGCTATTACATGTAATTCATAACAGTAGCCCCAGGATCTAACGATTTCTCTTTTTCTGTTCTACACTTTATTCCAAATTGTTGCTATAATTCTTCCCCAAAGCGAGTTAATGTGACAGGATATCAATAAGCTTTCCTGGCAATAAGTGGAAAGACCTTTGCATTATGTTTTAATTTCTCCAGTGCTCCTAAGCTTTATCGTCCAAAGAGCGGTGTGAAGGTGATCTCCGTTGTCCGATATTTAACCATTTCACCCCAGGGATGCAGCGGCCTGTACCTCTCTGGTTTAAGCACAGCGACTAAAAAGCTGTCCGGGCTACTTGCCCTCCAGAAAATATGTTTTCTGGTCATCACATTGCCTTACCTGTGTCCTTCATTTAAAAGCAAGATCGATATCAATAGAATAAAACAGTTACAAATCCCTCCAAGGATTTTCCCTTATTGAGTTTTCACAAAAGGTTTGTCCTTAGCCTGAATAAGCTTGAATAAGCTTGAATAAGCTTGAATAGAATGTGTGGTTATAGCCAGAAAATGGTCACCTGTGGAGTACAATCAGCTCTTTTGAATTCAAAACACTTTGTGACAGCGATGAAAAGAAATGATTTGAAATTTGAACAATCTCCCTAAATACACAAAGCTTATTATTAAAGACCTTGAATTAACCACCCAATTATTTAGTTTTTAGTTTTGAGATCATTAGTAAGGTTAATTACTGTATTCTCTGATGCATGTTTTCTCACCTATTTTCACTTTTTGGGTTACAAAATCATGTATAATTTAGATTTATTTAAGGCAGATTTAAAACAAATAGCTTGAATGTTATATGTTATAGTCTATATATTATACTATATTACATTCTGACATGTACAGATAGGCTTAATGATGTTTAATAACCTATTTTGGAATGTGAATACAGCCTATATTTAAACTTTCTATGGGTATTTTGTGAATTATGCAGGCAATCACAATCTGGAGTGACTGCAATGGCAGAGCACAGAAGGAACATGAAATGACAGTCAACAATCAGGTGACAGGTTGTCAGTAAACATAAGCAAGTTTACATATGTTACATGTAGTGTGATAATGGCCTGTGTGAGTGTGTGTGTGTTTTTCAGGTAAATGATGATTGCCTCAAAGCTGCCATCAGAGTCTGAGCTGCGGGGAGCAGATAGAGCTGTCTCTCCCTCTCCTTTCTCAGGAAGCAAAAACAGACGTTAGTAATGGCAGCAATTACAGCTGAGGTAAAGCCGCTCGTTGTTTCACTGTGTGGTTACATATAGTTTTCAGCATGTTTAGCATCATAACATTTAGAAACTGCAGTGTGGCTTAGTGTACAGTTTCAGAGCCACGTGGAGTGACATCCCAAACTTTCATTAATGGCCGGCTTGACCCCCTTTTAATTTTCAGAACTGCTTTAATTCTTAATGGCACATATTCAACAAGGTGCTGGAAACATTTCTGAGCACTTTTGGTTCATATTGACAGGAAAGCATCAAACAGTTGCTGCAGATTTGTAGGATGCACACACAAAGGTGCTCTATTGGATTGAGATTTGGTGACTGTGGAGCCCATTTGAGTACTGCGAACTCAATGTCATGTTAAAGAAACTAGTTTGTTATGATTTGAGCTTTGTGACATGGCACGTGATATCCTGCTGGAAGCAGCCATCAGAAGATGGGTACACGATGGCCATAAAGGGATGGAAATGGTCAGCAATAATACTCAGACTGTGGTGTTTAAATAATGCTTGAGTGGTACCAAGTGGCCCAAAGTCTGCCAGGAAAATATTCCCGACACCATTACACCGCCAGCAGCTTGAATCATTGATACAGGGCAGGATGGAGCTATGTTTTCGTCTGTTCTCTGCCAAATTCTGACTTCCATCTGAATGTTGCAATAAAAATCAAAACTCTCAGTTACAACTTTGAGTCGCTGCCGTGTGATTGACTGATTGGATATTTGCATTAATAAGCAGTTGAAAAGATGTACATAAGCAAATGGCTGGTGAGTGTTTAGATTAATATGTTTCTGGCCACATTTCATCAAAAGAACTTTTTAAAGGAAAGTAATGTTCCCAGTAATAACATTTTTCACATTAAATGCGAAAAAGTAAAGACCTAATTGCTCTCCTTTAATTCTTCTTCAAGGACAGTAAGTTGGGAAAAAAGAGTAACTGCAAACAGAAGTTGGTAAAAATAGGCCTGCAGACTTTGACTTATTCTGAATCTGTTATGCCCAATTCAGCAATCTGCATCTCAAGCCAACAACCTTGCCTTACTATTTGCATGCAGCATTTTGGCCAGTGCACACTTAAGAAGGGAGAAAGCTCAGAGGCTATTCCTGATCTTTGAACTTGTCTCTGCTCTTGAATTCTCCTTAAGTTTGCAGGTACTGGTTTCAGTTTAAAGAGGAGAAGAATAATGATTTGGCTTTGGAGCACCGGCCACAAAAAAGGGAAAAAGGTACAGAGTATCATGATAACCTCCACTGTCAGTAAAAATGCTAACCATCCCTCTTGTATCAATTAAGACAACTACACTTTGATTAATAGTCCCAAGGTTCTTGTTGCATTCCTTGACTTTTATCTTCTTATCCTCGTGGGCAACAAGACCTTTACTCTACAATCAGGTATAGGGGTATTTTAGTTTTTCTCTCTTCTCCACAGGAGAAGACACTAGGCATGAATAATTGCTGTCTTCCCAGCAGTGGGGCCTTTTTCTGCAGCAACACCAGGCTACAGGGGCTGGGGTTGGCCACACGAATGCTTATTATGAGAAGTGAATAGTAAATATTTTAAACACCAAAGAAACCCTTGTGCATGATTCACCTTTTAGCATCACAAGGTCAGTGCTAATTTGCAAGCCACAAAAAGCATTTGGCATATTTTAGAGAACTCAAGAGAGAGAACGTGTAGATGTGCGCGCATGTGTGCGTGTGTTGTGCGTCAGTGCGTGTGTGTATTCATAATGTGAAGGTCTGATGACATTACATAGACCTCTGATACTTACTGAAAGAGTTATTATAGCCATTAAGACTGACTGGGCTACTGAAGCAGTGTGAGTGTTGGGCATACCTGCCAGCACATCATTAATAAAGAGAATTAGAGACTGCAGTAATGCATCAGTTCTGGCATTATACAATACAAATGAAAACCAGAGGAATCTCTTGGATTTTTGTGCACTACTAGCGCTCTAAAGGTCAACAAGACAAGTAAAGGCATGGGTTTTATCAAATCTAAATTTCCTATTAGCTTCGGTAAGTGTACGATAAAATATTTATTGTCTAATATTCGTACAAGGATAAATAAATGTCTCGGTATATGATTATATTGGCCACTAAAACTCGGAGAGACTGTGTCAGCAAAGTAACACATAAAAAAGCCATTACTGTGAAATCCTACTAGACAATAACATTTATCATTATGGGAACACATTTTTGTGAATACGGTATATGAAATCCTTTAACAACTGAAAGGAAAGATATTCATATCTGCAGCCAGTTTAAAGTTGCTGTGCAACACGAGTTAAGACAGCATTTTTCATTTACTGTATACAAAAGATGGACATAGCCACTGTGACATCACCCATTGGTTTTAGTGTCAACATTTGGATAAGAGATTGGAGAGACAGTTTTTCACTTAACACTAGAAAGCTCAGTTGACAAGCGGACTCCTTTTACTGTATAGTTGCACACCAATAGGTAGATAAAATATTAATATTTCACTCGTGAAATCTGAAGCACAAACGTCTTGAACAGCTGTACCACACAGCAAGCCATATCCATGGAAATGCTCCAAAAGGTACCAACAGCATAACTGTCCACCCAATTTATTGACTGCAATTTGCAGAAGTGAGGGCTTACATAGAGTAATCATCTACAGCCAATCAAAGAAACCACAACCCTAATGCTGGTATCCAGATAAATGCATAAAGGGATAGCCGTGCGCTTTCAAAAAAAAAACCAAAACCCCATACGATGATAAAAGAGCAGAAGGAAAGATCACCGAAACGACAAAGGGAAACCTGAGAACGCATACAGCCTATAGTGCTGAACCTACAGCATGCCTGTGGAGGAAGACAACTTCATTATGCAAAAATACAAAACGTCATGGGGCTGGTAAAGCTCCACAGTTGTTTGCTTTCATCCAGGGCCATAAAAAACCTGGTAATAAATCAAGTAGACAGATGAAAACAGATAGTGTAGTATCCTGTGACTAGGAACGCAGTGAAGGAGTCTGATATTTAGATTCCCTGTAGATATACTGAGAGGCTCAGCTCCTCTTGTGTCTCTGAACTACACAAACAGACATCAGAGAAGAACTGAGGCACACTGATGAAGAACATCCAACAATGTGTGGAAGACTGTTATCTAACAGGGCCTTCAGAGAGATGTAAGGGGGCAGAAGAGATGAAGCGGAAAGGAGAGGAATAACTGAACAAAAGCTTAGAGAGGGACTAAAGCGGAGGAAAGGTAGAAGGGGAGTCAAGCCTCCCAAAGGACTTTAAAGACGGTCATTTACAGAAAGCAGCAGTGATGAGAGGAAATTATTTTGAGATGGAGACCATGATGTTGAGAGGAATGAAGAGAGGGAGCAAAAGAGCACAGACAAGACAGAAGATATCTTGCTTAGATGATGATGAAAAAAAACATACACACATAAATGGAAATGAATAAAGCTGCTTGGGTGAACTGCATGTAAAGGATCAGTGACTCTCTTCTCTTATATTTCACCGTTTATTTGAAGTAATGGGCAATAATTTTTTGCACACCTAAGGAGCAGAGGGTCCAGGGTTTGGCGGTCTAGGAACCTTGTGTGTTATACGCAGATGATGCTGCTCTGTTGGCTTCATCCAGCTTGTCATTAGGGTGATTTCAGCCAATGAGATGCTTTCATCCCAACCACCTAACACGGATGGGATGAGATTTAACATTTCAAGTCTGAAATACTGGTTCTCAGTTGGAAAAGGGTAAGGTAAGGACAGAGTTGCTTCCCCGATTAAGGAGTTCAAGAATTCTGGGGTTCGTGAGTTCAGCAGCTGCAGTAATGTGGATGATGCTCCAGTCTGTCACAGTGAAGAGAGAGCTGAGTGTGAAAGCAAAGCTGCTGCTTTACTGGTCGACCTACATTCCCACCTTCAGCTATGGCTACGAGCTGTGGCATACAAGTGGTGGAAATGAGCTTCCTCTAGAGGCTGGCTGGGCTCAGTCTTAGAGATAGCAAGGGTCTCAGAGTAGAGCCGCTACTCCTCCACATCATAATGAGCCAGCTAAGGTAGTTAAATTATCTGACTCAAATTCCTTCTGGACACCTCCTAAGCGAGGTGTTTTGGATACTTCCAACTAGCGGGAGACCCAGTAACCCTCGAATCAATATATCTCTTGACTAGCTTCGGAAGGCCTCCCTTTTCCACCAGAAGAGTGGCTGTTGTCTGGCGAGGGGGAGACTCCTGCTTAGGCTGCTGCCCCAGTGACTCAGACCTCGATAAGTGTCAGAAAATGTATGAATGCATAGATCATGTAAGTATATTTAATTGCTGCTGAACTGAAAGCTCATATTTTGTGCAACGTTTTGTGAGAAAATACACAGTGTTAAATATGTTGCTTCGTGAGAAAATATACAGCGTTATAAATATGTTAACAAAATTTCTTTTATGTGCTATTACCGATATCACACTATGATGGATTGTTTACATAATCACTTCAGGAAAACATGTCACACACTGATAACAGCTTTGGAAACCATGATGAAGATGATATATGAGTGAGCAAGTTCTTCTGCATACGGGCCATCACAGCACATTAGCTTTAAATTGACATGTCACTCAAAAACGTGGACATATCAATCTACTGTAGCAGATGTGGTGCCATGTCAGCATCTGTGCCCTGGCAAATAGGTTAAAGCAACTACACCCGCCCAGAGGCTCGCCATATCCTTTTCATCTACTGCATCTGTTTACTGCCAGTTATGTGTCGCAGGGGTGCCGAAACATCCTTTTCCATAGCCGTGTCCTCCTGAAGGATCCTGATGCTTTCCCTAGACAGGTGGGATATGCGATTCCTTTCAGCATTTTCTGTGTCCGCCTGAGGGTCACCTCCCTGTTGTATAGGGCTGAGCGCCTCAACGGAGAAGACTGATTTAATGTGATACATGATATTTTTGTAATGGAAAAACTGACATTTCATTTGAGACTCAGGGTGGACATGTTTGATGATTACTGGAAAGTATGGACAGAGTTTATTAAACAATTTAGATCAGATTTCATGGAAGAGAGGAAGAACTGTCGTATAAAATACACTACAATTAGTTGCTACACAACGATCCTTGGTTTTATTTTTTCCTCTTCTTTCTGTTTTCTTTCCTTTTCTCTTGCCTTTCTTTCCTTTTGTATTGCTTAGATCTGTATGGCCTCAGGAAAAGCACAGTGTAATTAGCCAATGCAAATAGACTTTGTTCCTAAAATAAAAGGAAAAACATAAAAAATACAGTAGGGCTCTTGGTCAGAAAACAACCAAAGAACTAAAAAAAAAAAATAACAAGAAAAAAAACTCAACTGGCTTCTTTGAACAAGTTCAGCTGGACGTGCTAGAGGACCTCAAGTGGGACTGACTCCTTTTGAAGCGAGAGTATGCATCGTATACGGAGGAGTGGCAACAGCAGCCTATGATGCCGCGAGTGGTAATTAAGTCTGTCAAAATCAACTAACTTTGTTAATTATCACATCATGTTACTCGTGAGATCGACGAGCTGCGAATGTCAAGCTGGAATTGAACCTGGGACTCACCACTCAGTGCATTATAATTCATGTGGCTTGCAACCTTGGCTGGTTGCTGCTGCCCTTGTTTTTGAAAGGCAGACAGCAAAGTGAAAACTTCTGTGGAAAACTCAGCCAAAAGCTAGCAGGAGGAGATTGTTATGCCAGCCCTTTGCTGCAGGGCCTTGTGTCATCAGTAGCTGTAATCTGCTTCTGAGACGCTGCTGAAACGGGCTGCAGCATGTCTGGTGGAATCGCAAGCATTGTCTTGAGTGGGAGCAATCGGCTCTGGCAGCTGCATTAGAGCTGGAACAGGATGCTGCCGTCCCCCGTTGTACACAGGGATAAGGGAAGCATGGCCTTATGCTGCATTTGATCTACCTCGTATGTGAGAATTCGGACGCCAAAATGAAAACATTTTCAACCTCTGCCAAGTTAGTGCACAAACTGGCAAAAACAAAACATGGCTACCCCAACCTTTTCTTTGTTTCCTTTTCCTCTACAGAAAACAAAAAAGGTCATGAATGTAGTGTAGTTTACTCATCTAAAGTAACACAAAAGCCAAAAAGAAGCAAAAATCACAGTTTTACTCCATTAAAAGCAATATGAGAAAGATTTTATGTGTGGAAAATGCAGAGTCAGTGTTCAGAAACAGTATCCGATTTACTAAGTGTAAAAGTATTGTTTGTTTTCAATAGAGTCAGGAAATTCTTAGTTCCCAGTTGCTATCAAATGCAGCATTAAGCCCGCCTATGTTCATGCATGATTGGACGCACAAAGTTTAATGAAGCTTGCTATATGCTTACTGGAGCTGGCCTGCTTACAAGCATGATGAAATTAGCTCTGTCTTATCTATGTTTAAGGGCATAAGATGAACAATAAAAAAGCCTTAGTTCTGTACAGGGACCACTTTAAAAACACCAAATATGCAGCCTTAGTGGCAAAGGGACTATGTCAAGTTAGGATTCTCTAAGAGTTAACACAGCATTAGAAGGCATGATGAGATATCTCCAGTGGCCAGACATTTTCAGTTGGACATGACATTTGCTTCTTTGAGGTTTCAGGGCACAGAAGTGCTGGAGTCTTTGCAATTCCAAGGGGACAGCACACAGAGTATTTGAACACCTGGAGTTTCTCTGAAACTCATAAAAGTCTGTCCCAGTGTAAAAAAATATATCATTGCTCATAAAAAAGAAAATGTTTACAGTCCTTCAGCTGAGAAAATAGTTTAAGTAGCAAAAATTAAAGGCAATAATTGGGTAGGATGACCTATAAGTGTCTTCACATGTTTTATGTCCACAAGAAATAAGAATATGAATGACTGAGGTAGAGAAGTAGCAAAGAAGTAACAGAGGAGATATGGAAGTGAGAGGGGAAGTTAGACTATGCTGTAGCATGCTGTGGAGATGCGTGGGGTGGTACTGTACCTCTGTTGCCAGTGACTGTGGGGTCTGAGGCGTGGGAGCCTAATAGTGCGGTAGGATCTGGAGTGATGGGATGTAGGGGGGGAGTGGTGGGTGGAGGCAGGGTGGTGGGGGCGTCTGGTGGAGGGCACAGATAAACACATATACACAAAATACAACAACAGCAAAATGAATTCACATGGGGAAAGTTAGATACGTTAAAAGAACACAAAGAAAAAAAAACTATATACAGTGATGGGAAACACAAAGGGAAAATTATGACACAATTCCAAGCATATAACATAAGATCACAGCACAAGAAAGCATGCCTTTTCCAGTATAAGGAAATGTGATGCCCTTAACAACATACATGAGTTGAGTGCATTACTGTTCCTGTTTTAGTGGGCCAGTAAGGCTTTCTCACTGATTCTGAAATGATCAGCGATGTTAAGAGTCCCAATCTTCTACATTTTGTCCGTCAACTCTGATTTCAAGTATTCTGTCTTTGAATTGTGAGGGCAATTTGTTTAGCAAAAGAGCAGAATTAACCTTAAATCTGCTAATGCTGGCGACTGTCTCTGGAGATGGACCCTGCACTAGCAACCTTTCAACATGTGAGAGGGAAGACAGCTGATGATTTGAAAACGTAATCTGATAAATGGATTAAAAAAAAAAAATCGGTTAAGCTCTCATTTCCGTGTTGAATTTTGGCTTCTCGCTACAGGATAATAGTAAAACTGATCGTTTCTCACTGTCACATGTTAAAGCTACAGAAAAAAGTGAGAGCGAAACATTGGGTGACAAAGTTAATGAGGTTACATTACCACCTTGGCTTTTATGTTTATGTCACTCTGCATTTTATGGTGATCCAGAAGCTTTTAATTGGCTCTCGTAGTCTTTCTCTGGGCCAACTGTCCTCTGTGTCTTGGTGACATTTCAGCCTTAGCGTGACTCACTAAGCAGCTAACTGCATGTCTTCGGGAAAGAGGGAAGAGAGAAAATGTCCCCTTGTTCGAGAACCATTAAAAAGGTATTTTCCAAGAATTATGGAGGCAATTGTGAAAGGCTAAAAGGTGTGATAATCACTAATGAAGGATAGGAACAGACTGGGTGCCATTTCAAGAGAACAAGTAATGAATCTGAATAGGACTTTTTGACCCTCCCGCACCCAATTGTCTTTTTTCTGGCAGAGAATTTGTCAGTTTAATAACATCACTGTCATTACATGCATTGGTTATTCTTGCTGCAGCTTCAGAAGAAATTGTTAGGTGCGGTGGTGCGCCATGACAAGTGTGAGCAATCCACTAATTAAATAAGAGCCACAGCTAATTGCTTAATTAATCATAGAATTTTCAAGAATTCAGCACTTTTGGGGTTTAAACAAAGACAAGAATGTAAAGACATCTCCTGGTGCTTTTAGCAAACAGTGAAAGGGATTTCCTGATCATTTTACAGCTCAAACAATTAATCAACTAGTAAAAAAAATGTTTGATGGAATGAAAGAGGTTAAAAAAAATCTAAAGGTCTCTAACAGCACTGTTTCAGAATCGCCTCCTTTAATAAAACCTATGGACAGGATTTGAATTTGAAGCTGAAAGGTATCATACATTTTTGATGGTATACATAATCAGTCTTCACTCATCCTATTTTGTGGCTTTGAACTCAAAGAAGGGATCTTTAACTAAATACCTGAGCGATATACTCTACACCAACGGTATTTTAAAAGCATCAGCAATTATCTGCAAAAATCTGACAGACAGAATATATATAGCAAATGAAACTCATTTGCATCTTTGCAGTAACCTTGTCTCAGCAGATACTGAGTGTGCGTACTAAGTTTAGATTTCAGTGATATGAGTAATTAGAAAGATGTAAGGTTTCTATACCTAATCCTTACCTTGATTTTGTCACATGGCATTCTGCATAAAATAAGCATATTTTGTATTGCCTTTTACATCCCCGAACATCTGCTTGCGTGGACTTGCGTTATATTTCAAAATTTACAGCATTTACTTAGAGAAAGGCTGAATGGCTTATACGTTCATCGCACTCTCATTAAATAAATCTAATTGCATGAACGAGTATTTCATTTTGTTCTGTCATTCATCACTCTTGCGGTTTCCACAGCCCTTTATGACCTATTCATAGTAACCTGTGTTACTCGGGTAGCTCGGTTTTATACTCAAAAGTTTGTAATTAGATTTTTCGTTACTTTCTGTTTTTAAATAAAAGAGCTCATGTAATATTATTAATGCTATGTTTTTCTTCATCTCCTCTTCTTAACGTCAGAACGACCTGTTTTTTAATGATCACGCACTGTTTCTATAACACAGTGAAAAGAGATGTTTTACTGCTTTGCTATTTTTTAAAGCATTATTACTTAATGCCAAGAGACAAATGGCAGTGAAGAAGCGGAAGAGAGGAAGAACTATCTGTTTTCCCTGACACTGAGTCCCTTTATCCTCCACCTCCTCTGGCGTTACTAGGAATTACTTATCCTTCCTGGTGATATTCCTGACAACGCAGCACTAAATTTTGCCTCTCTCACACATTTCCCTCCTAGTGTGTTGTGTGTGTGTGTGCGTGTGTATCTGGGACACAGGTTTATTTAAGGAAAGGCGTTGGTGGCATTTGTGTCACCTGGGGCCCTTATTCTCCCTGTGAGGGATGGTACCACTAATCACTATTAGCATTGATACAGTATGCAGATCAGGAGGTATTATAATCCTGTATTTTTTCAATGGTGTTTTGTACTCATGCCTATGAGGTTCATACTTTTCACAATTTTTACATAGCTTTGTTGGAAACCAAGTTTTCCTCTTGGAGCTTTTTCCCCCCAGTGGTGTCATATTAGTAACTGACTGACTTACTTTTTTATATTGTGTCATGAAATGCAATTATCCATATTTCAGTGCTTCCCCTGAACTCACCATAGACGTAGAGTACATATTGAGCACTGCTGGTCCCTAGGTGGTTGCTAGCTTCACAGCGGTAGGTCCCATTGTCTGTCTTGTTAAGAGACGTAAAGGTAAGCTCTCTTCCTTCTACAATCATCCTGTCCAGGTCAGGAAGTTCACTTCCATCCTTTGTCCACATCACAGGATCTGGCCTAAAAGGTAAGAGAATATGTAAGAGAAAGAAAGCATGCTGCATCTAGGTCTAATCTATAAAACACTATATGAAAGCATGATGTCAATCAATTAATGAAAATTTTTAGAGACTTACGAAGGGTTTCCTTTGGAGACACACTCCAACTTCAAGTACTGACCCTCCTGAGGGACTTCAAGGGAATGGGTGATCTCCACACGAGGAGCATCTAAGACAAACAGAGAGACGGCTGAAATTGAGGGAAGAAAATATAAAACATTGTTTTCACATTTTCTTGACATAAATGGGATACATATATATATTCCCCCGAGATGAGCTTCTCTAAGCATGCCTCAGGCAGGTGGATGGTGATGAGGAACAGGAAGAGGAATTATCCTAGACAACCAAGCCCCCACATGTGTAACTGGCTGACATCAGGAAACCCTACTGGTTGATAGAAAAGGACAGCGTAAAGTACTGTGTAGCGGCAGCACAAGAGCAGGCCTTAAGCACTAGATCCATATAAGCAGGAGTCTACCACAGGACCCAAGTTGCTGACTTTGCAAAGGGCCCTCGGAGACTATCAAACACATAGTACAGGGTGTAAGATCCAAGCTGGCAACAGCTTGTTGGAAGATCCAACAACAACCAAGGAACAACCACAAAGAACATCTGTGCTGCATATGGACTAAAAGTCCCCAAGTCCCAATGTCAGAGTAGAACAAAGGGGGTAAATTCCTGTGGTTCTTCTACTTCCAGACAGACAAGCTGCTGGCCAACAGCTGCTGGTGATAGTTGTGGCTGACAAGCAGAAGAAGACTGAAGTTCTGATAGATGTGGCAGACAACAAGATCAAGAAGAAGTAGCATGTAAAAACAGAGAAGTATCAGGAGCTGAAGGAACAACTGGAGCAGATCTGAAAGGTAAAGTCCAAAGTAGTCCCAGTGATAATAGGAGCAATGGGAGCTATAAACCCGAAACTAGAAAAGTAGCTCCAGCAGATTCCAGGAACAACATCCAAGGTAGTGGATAATGAACAGAACCCTCCAAACACAGCATTTGGATCACACACACATACAATCCCAGGGGTGCTATAAATATTATAAATATATTTGGACAATTGGACAGTACATTTTTGCCCAGACCAAGGGATACTGACTGAATAAAATACTAGTGCCTAAATGTAAAATTATAAATGCAAGATCACAGAAAATCAGCTCTGAAATAGTGCATTTACATACAATGATGGAGGCCTCATTAGTTGAAATGTTCTCTAACTGGGTTCAACAGCCATAAAAGCTCCCATTACCATGGCTATTTACAGTAGTTACTGCCTTTTATTGGTTTGAATTTTCTGTTATCCATTATGCTCATGTGTACACTTCATATATGTGTTTGAGTGCTGTACTTTGCGTCTACACTCACAGTGGACCTCCAGTACTTCAGTGGCCTGCTGTGGTGCTTGTGTGAGTGCCACGTGGTCCACTCTGCAGGTGTAGGCCACTCCATCATCATTTCTGTCCACTTGCAGCTGTAGAGAGCTCCGTACTGTAAATGTCTTCCCACTTGCATTCACCTCTTTGGCACCTTGGGAGAGAATTGCATTCTGTCACGGTTGCAGCACATTTATCTTATAAGGTGAGATAGCTACGAACCAATGTGTTACAACCACTGGCAGATTCCACCCTAGTCTTCGATTCATACAGAACACATGCCTATCATGCAAAACAATTAGTGCCTAAAATTTTAATGTACCTTCATAGTGATTTTCATTACAGGTATACCTGAAACGGGTCACATTTCACTAGTTTAAGAGCAAGGATCATTTTTCCATATGAATAGGGTGATTAACTTGTTTTTTAACCTGTTAGCAGTCGGACGTACCGCCCACGGTACATTGGATGGTTTAGGGGACTAATTGTAAATTTGTAGGACTGCTAAGGGGTTAAACTCAACCAATGTACAGGATCAACATTGCAATGACCCGTCACATTGTTGTGATTGTCTTAGTTTTGCAATATAGGTTAAAAAAAATCCTTTGTTTTAAGAAAAAAAAACCTCTCTTCTACAACAAACGGCAACAATTTCAAGTGTTCTCTTTATTAATTTATAGAATAGAATACATATTTACATATCAAATTATCCAAATTTGCATTACTGCATTTGCTGGTGACTGAATATTGAGTTAGCATTAGCCAAGAATATGGCTAATGCTAACAGCCAATCAATCCAATATACAAAATATGCAAACAGAGCTCTTACTAAGCACTAAGAAATGTATTATAAGAGCTGCTTGTATTTAAAGCTACAACATGCTCTAGTAATGTTACAATCATCTTACTATTCTCCAGTTACATGCTGCAAAAGATTACAATAGATTTGAAGCTACCCTATTGTAGCTCTTTTACTGTTATTGTACTGTAAGTTCACTTTGTTGCATATCTAGGCTACCTCAGTACGAATTCAACCTGGATTTTGCTGCAGGCAGTGTTAAAATGAAACGCAGCTGCCTCAACTTTAAGTTGTGGCTCTTTGAATGCATATATTTACACTGTTAACATTTCTGATTACGTGTGGCCTCACCTGTCATCTCTGCATGTGCTCCCACTCAGCTTGTACAAATCAACACTTTCATGCACTTCATATCTATCCGACCTTTTGGTCTGATTCATCTGCCTGACAACTACTTCAAAAAACATTACCAGTGGAAACCAGACAGTAATTGGCAGTAATTAAATTAGCCTGTTAGCAAAGTGTCATTATGCACAGTTCTCTTTATCAGTACAATTTGTTCTCAGAGATATCCCAGCAACACCTGCTATCCTAAGCAATCAGTTGTTGCATCTCCCTGTGACCACCAATATCCCAGACACTGCAAAGATAGTGGAAAAATCCTACAACCAGCTTAAATTTGGAATATTCCACATTCCATCATTTCTTCTCTGACACTGTAGTCTTTTGATAAACTAAATGTGTTTGATTCACAGGTTATAACCTGCCCTCAAGTTTATGACTGCCATATCAGAGCCCTTGAAATGCTATCAGTTAGTGATAAACCTTCCTCTCTAAAAGCAAAGTACCTCAAAGGCAGAGATGTCCTTCAAAGTGGAAAATGAGACTTCTGAACCACAGACTTTCCCTTTCTCTGTCAAGCTGTCCTTGAGTACCCTGACCTAGTAGATCAGTGGTTCTCTGTGAACTCTACATGACCACAGTTACATAACAGTAGTAACTTCTAATGCTTCTAATTCTTCTTCCTCCTAATGTTTTTGTTACCTTTTCTAGAAACCTAAAGTTTAAGAAAATTACTACTGCGCTGAAACTTTAGCACCCTCTTAAAGGATCTCACCTAAAACCAGAATATATCAGGAAATAGCTAGTGTTTAGAGAAATTAGACACCAGAACTGAGAGCAGATGATGACATTAGTCACAAACATTTTCTCAGAATGTTTGTGCTGCCACTGGAAAATAAGGTATACGTGTTCCTAAAAACTTGGGAGCTGTTATATATGCATTATGCAATACAAATTAGCATCCTCTTTCAGACCACATATCTCCCACTTAACTCAACAGCCTTTCACAATTCAACGCCACTAGGTTGTTTTTTTTTTTGTTTTTTTTTTACTTACTGGCTGTCTTACTTGATGATAATTATCTAAACATATCCACCTCCAAGGAGTTATTTTAAAACCTTCTTTTTCTCAGTAAAATCTCTTCAGCCAGTCGTCAACAAAAGGTGTTTGGTCTGTTTACATTATGCCAGCGGCCAGTTTTTAAAAATCATATCAAGTCGCTACATCCTACTCAGAGTTTCTTTTCAAACAAGAAAAGAATTCCCTCCTATAATGTATTCAACACTCCAGGCTTATCTCTGCATTGAGATGTTGCCCTGCTTTGTCAAAAAATATGTCCTTCTTTTTCAGTTTTTATATATATCATAAGTGTATTGTATGTACCGTACCTCTCATGCTGACCGCCTTTGTTTGTACCTCCTAAAGAGACTGTTTACGCTCCACATCTTTCTTTCCTCTGTGCTCATCTGCTCCACTTTCCAAGCCTCTCCACCCTACCGTCTCCTCTCTCTCTCAATTCTGCCAATCAACTATTCTGCTCAGCCACTTCCCCCAACTGAGGCAATGAGCCCGCCTCCCCTAGAGATGAATGACTGACAGGTCTGCAGTGTTAGCAACATCTATGCGAACAACGGGGGAGAGAGAAAATGGCTGCATTTCACAAAGAAGATAAAGGAGATGACAGAGGGGAAAAAAATGACGGCTAAAATAAATTACATCTAACTTGTAGTATCAATAGTTTTTTTTAGGAGTGCAAACATTTTCTTTCCATTTCTATTACTTATGGCAGGTCCTAATGAACTGGTACTCCCTGCCTCTTTGTCAACACACGAGTCCAACCTGTCTTTCTCCTCCTTTCTGCAACACTAGAAGGTTCCTTCTAAACAAATGCCCTTTTAAAAATTCAAACATGCTATATCTGTTTTTGCTCTTTTTGATTTTTTGGTAATTTGTAGTAAGTTCAATAATCACATCATAATTAAAAAAGGTCCTTCAGATATCTGCAAGATGGGTGGATAGGAAGAAAAAAAAAGTCAAACGTCTTTTTCTTCTTGTTCACTTGTGCTACAGTCAGCTGATTTCAGTCTGTGTGCAGAGAGGAGGAACATGGAGTGGTCTGTACCTTTTGAGGAATGGATGTACAAACATTTCTTTTATTTTTATGCCACGGGAAGACAAGAGTATGTTGGTAAAGTGCAAACTGCATCCAGGGCAAAGAATCTGCACTTTGCAAACATCTGTGTGGACAGCATGCTAACAGAAAACTGGCAAAGAACCCAGTGTGATCTTAAAGCCGAGTGTATGGCAACGGAGCCTGAACTTCATCAGTAAGGCAGCGATGAAGAATCAGACTTGTAATAGTGGAGCCTCTATTTCTACTTATACATGTTTCAGTTACAGTAGAATTGAAGCAGAATTTGCTTTGAAGTTTCTCTGGGCTGATTTCAAGTTTGCTTTGTGTTGTTGGCTTTGTGTTCATAATTAAAGAGTAAAAGAACGATCTTGTGTATTTGTGTCAGTGTGTTGGACTGAAGTGCTTCAAAACTGCCTTAATTCTTTGTGGTATAGATTCAACGGGATGCTGGAGTCATTTCTTAGAGATTATGGTCCATATGTGCAGGAAAATCCCAGTAGATCAGGAGGTTCTGAAAAAGTCAGACCAGCCCATCTGGCACAAATAACCAAAGCACATTCAAAGTCACTTAAACCTTTTGTCCTCATTCTGATGCTTGGTTTGAACTTGTTGACCATGTCTACATGCCTAAATGCACCGAGATGCTGCTATATGATTTGCTGATTTGATATTTGTTTTAAAGAGCAGTTAAATGGGCGTAGCTAACGAAGTGGCTGGTGAGTATAATATATATTTCTATCGCTCAGCATCGCTGATTCAACAAGGTCATGGAAACATTCCTCTGAGGTTTTGGTCCATATGGACATGATGGTATTTTACAGCACATTTCCAAAGAGGATAAGAAGTTACAGTGTTTTTATTTTATAAAAACTATTTTATGTAAATCAAAAGATTGTGATGACTGAATAAACTGAAGGTATCATCTTGAATTATGCAGTCTGATTATACACACAGAAAGGCTGCTAAAGACGCAAATTTAAGTACTTCAATCATTGTAATGTGCACTTGGCGATGCTCCTAATGTTCTATTTTTCACAGTAGACTTTCAGCAAGTTAGTTAGTTATCTTATAATATTACTATATCTGAGTTTTTATATTGTAATTCTATTTTTGAAGTTCTTTGATTGTAAATATGCTTGCATTGAAATAAAACTGCTGGAAAGACTCAAAAAACGACTTTCTCTAGTGTATAATTCGGCCGTTTAATTTAAGAGTGTGGATTCTTTTTTTTTTGTCATGGAATTTTAAATGGTCTCTGATTGCTTGCGTGTGATTCAGGATGAGAGCACAGAAACTGACATGCTCGCTCAAAGTTTAATTTCATTAACATTATAATTCCCGAGTCTTCCGAGATCCACTTCGAGAACATAATCACAGTTGTCCAACACCAAGTAAGACTTCATCAATAAAGAGCAGCAATCAGCATGCACAAAAGTGTGTGTGTGGAAGTGTTTGGATAAGAGTTGATGTAATTGGTCCATAAATACAGTATCTTATCACATTTTAAACACAGCTGAAAAGAGCAGCTGCCATTGACGTGCCATTAAAGCTCTCGCGTGTCAATCGAAGAAGAAAGAAAAACTGTTACATGACAGACATATTATATTCAGTGGCTTGAGTAAGAAAAGTTGCAAAAGATTCATATGTAATGTTAAAACGGAAATAAAACCAGAAAGCATTTTTTAACTGACAGAAAAAATAATTCTGTAGAGGAAAAAACTGCAGTGAACACAACATCCACTGACCTGAAGGTGAAGGCGAAGCATCACTGTTAAACGTTCCTACCTAACTTCACATATGGCTATGAACTGTGGGTAGTGACTGGAAGAATAACATCTCAGATACAAGCAGCAGAAATGAGCTTCTTTTGAAAGGTGTCTGGGCTCATCCTTAGATATAAGGTGAGGAGCTCAGTCATTCAGAAGGGGGCTTAGCGTAGAGCTGCTGCTCCTCAGCATTAAAATGAGCCAGTTGAGGTGGTTTTGGCATGTCAGAAAGACACCCTGGAACTGACCCTGCGAGATTATTTCTTTTGCCTTGCATGGGAAAGCCTTGGTGTCCCCTCAGAAGAGCTGGAGGTGGCTGGTGGTTGGGAAAAGGGTAGCAATGGCATCTCGGATTAGATTGCTGACACCGTGACCCAAATGGAGGGATAACTGGAAATAATGTGAAAAAATACTGTAGCAAATTTGAGCTTTTATTTAAAAATCATATTCATTTGTTATTTATTCTCATTACAAACACACTCTGTAGACCCGATATAATAAAAAAGGAGAAAAAAATGGCACTATGCTGCCATATGCACCTGTAGTACCTCTTTTCCGCAAATAGCCTGGTAGTATTTGGCTACAAATGCGGTTGTTTTGTGGGTGGGTGCTCATGGCTCTGTATCAATGGTGTGAGCCAAGACAGAGCCTCGGAGGATTAGAAATGGAAATGACAGGCGTACAATGAGAGAATCTGACCCCTTTAAGCGATTTCACAGGAGAGAGTTGAAGCCGAAGAAGAGAACATAGAGGGACCGACAAGAGAGACCGAGGAGGTCTGCTGGGGTTGTGGAGGAATCATGAGCAACAGTGCCAGACCTGACTAATCCTGGCGGCAGGGGCCCGAGGGCTGACGCAACATACCCTGAGCTGCATCCCATCTGAGAATTAAAGCAACTTGCACAAGCAAGAACAATATCAAATCTTTTACGGGTGAGAGTGAGAATAATCAAAATATATGCGAGACTAAACACTATTTTAAATTTAAATTCGCTGAAATACACAATATTACCAGAAAATATTGGCAGATTAGCACCTATGTATGCTGTTCCCTTTGCCTGCCAGATGAGCTGCATAACAATAAGGATGAGTAAACTTTAAAACAAGAGCAAAAATATGCAGCAAGCTCCCGCTCTAGCGAGGTGTGGAGATGATATATCGTGCTGTCCACCATCTTCTCGCTTATTCCTGCTACTGTGCAGCGTTCAGGGAGCTTGTCTGTTGGCTGTCTGTAAGCATCTTCCCCTGACTGATCTGCCTTACCAGCTAGACTCTGTGCTTAACTGACGTGTGACTACAACCGGGGGGAGCACTGTTAAATGTTAGGAGACTTCCTATCACTGCCTGGCAGACCAGTATCATAATGTCCTTTCTGACATGAAACTCCCTGAGCATTCACAGCGAAGAAGCGTGTACTGCGGATTTGTGAAGACGGTTTTCCACTCTAGAAGGAGCGGTCTGGTCAGTCTCAGTGTCTTGACATTTAAAAAAATGGACAGGTGCTCCACCTTTAGGACGTGGCTTTTAATGGGCACAGACAGTGGGCGTAGCAATATGATCTCTTCTTCTGTGCGCAAGTCTAAATCTGTTAACCTCAAACTCACAGGATGAGTCGGATGTACCTTTTGCACTTACGCCCTTTATTCTTAACATATTGTTATTTAAAGCTTTGAAAAAAAACTCATTTTTTTTTCAAACTCATTGTAAAAGTAACAAAAAAGGTGGAACATCTTGTTTGTCCATTTGAGTCCTGTATCTTAATGCTGATTAATATAGAAACAGATTTCCACAGATCATATGTCAGACGTGCGTGTTTGCAAGTACTTTGTTGCGCACATGTAACAGGATAGAGAGGGTAAAGAGGTATTTTTGTGTGTGCATCTAACGCATCTTTTATTCATGTCACCGTGACTTGCAGGAGCCATCTTGAAATTACATCTTTAATGGTCATTGATCCGCAGCACCCCGGGGAGCTGGATAGTATAAATGTAGTCCCAACGCAGACTTTTTTATGTATTGTGCAAAGCTGTCTAACACTGCCCAAGCAGCTGAAAAGTGTATTTTTTTCTTTTAACTGCAAAACTTCTTTAAATTTTTGAACTTGATTCATAGTGGGATGTTCACAGTGTTCACATTTTTTCCTCTTTCCCTTCACCTCTTCAACCCCATTCGAATGTTCGAATAGTGAGTAGCACCAAATTCTGGCCAATTAACCATAAATGAATACAGTCAGTAGTATTTGAGTGATAGTGTAGCAAAATGTGAGGTCACAATGACCTTAAATAGTGTTCAGACCTTGTCCTTCACTAACAAGTTTGACAACTGAATAGGGATGCGACTGCAAACGAATTTGAATCAAATCTCTGTGTTTTTTCCCCTTAAGCCCCCTTGGAATAGAGCTATTGCGTTACATGATGGAGCAATAACCTCTACAGTTTAGGTCAGAGAGTATGATAATGCTAGTCTGATAGAGAACATCCCCACCCTTATTTGAAATAAATATTCATTTCATCTCTGCCTTGCTTGGTCTCCACACAGCTCCCCCTGGTTCAGCGGTGTGTAAACAACTTCTACATGTGGTGATATTGGAAGAGGTCTCTCTGGGTTATGGTGTGTAACTGAGATAGAAATATATCATTACTGGGTGGGGACTGAGGGGATCTGAGGGACAAAGAGACTGAGAAATAAGAATATTGGATTCTGTTCCACACACACAAGCTTATGTCCTTACATGCACGCTGTCTGCTCCATCTGTCTGTTTTGCTCATGCAGGCGCGCACGTATACAAAGATGTACACACCCACATTTAGCATAGGGTGTCTGTTAACTGCATGCGAATGGGTGATGGACTGCTCCAGTGGCTCTGCCAGTAATATAATCTTCTCTATTCCCCCAGATCCCACACCAATATGTCACAATTGTCATTTATTCCCAGCATGGTCGCTCACAATCAGATGGCTTTTCACATTGAACACACCCTGATCCTGTCAGGATGATGAACACTTGAAGTGCACTCCAATCCACCTACACGTGCATAGATACATCGTGTATTAACACATGCTGTTTTGTATTTGCTTGCTTTTAGGTGCTTTTTTTCTTTTTAGTCTGTTATTTTGGAGGACATCCCAGACCACCAGCCATCAGATGCATACTATTGGTTTCATTTCATTTTAACCATTTAAATGCAACCCCGTTTCTTTATATATATATATATATATATATATAAAAGGAAATAAATATATTGTAATGTTTTGTGAATGGCAGCAGCCGTTCAGTGTCTTATATAACAAGGTGTCATATATAACAAGTTAGACCGACTGGGTCCATTCACACCTTCTTATTTGTACAAGAAATGGTCCAGTTAGTGGCAGACATGCTTTAGTGATTGACAAAGCAGAACTAAATATGTAAATGTGCCTGTGTCAATCATATTGTTGAGCGCTGGCTTTTCCCTGAACCAAACATGTTCTGAATATGTCTGATAAATAAATTGCAGAAAGCAACTACACTGCAGGCATCTAATTAAAAAACCGAAAACAAAAAAAGACAACCATGCCGTTTAAACTAAAAAGTTGAACTTGGAACACTTTTTATGTTATCTTTACAAAACACAACATTTTCAAAACATTGAAATCGGTCAGCTTTTTATGAAACAGTTCTTTATGGACCGACACGTACTTGTCAAGGAAGACAGATTATTATAAGGGATCCATGTTTTTTCCCCTTTGAGACCAGCACTCTTCAAAGTTTTCTATTTACTATTCATGAATTTGTTTGGTTAGAGGTGACTTTTTCAGGTGTTGGTAAATCGCTTTGCTCAGATCCAGTGTGCGAGATTAACAAAGCTCGTTTTAGGAGAGACCTCGTTCTGAGCATTTCCGAACAAAAGTGATGACACAGATTCAATCTCATCATCAAAGTAATTAAAATGAAAGATAAACATGATATCTGCTTAAAACTGTGTAGAAAACCAGCATTGATTTAGTCTTATCTGAGAGCATGTCTGCACCATAGAAAATCCTAAAGCCAGATAGCAGTCTGAGCTGTCTGGACTTAAACACGGGTGGAAAGGGTGTAGTGGCAGAAACTCAGGGAGCTTTTCAGTAAATTCAGCGTAGGCCAAACATCCTTTGGGATTGAAATTCTTGACGAGTCGAACTGCGGGTCTGACAACAAATTTCTAATCTGACATTTATATTTTGTCTCAAGGTTCTGCTTTATAAACGGCGGCTCCGAGGCACATTTTAGAAACAACTACATCAAACAATATATTGTTATACAGTTATTAAAGCATTGAAATAAAGACAGCGGTTGCCCATGTTCAGCAGCAAATTATAGCATCTGACCTTAATGAGAGAGCATATCCTCTTGAGATTTTCTCTACTTTAAGCCACAGAGGATATCACTGACTACCTGTTTCTGTGGTAAATTAAAAGAACATAATGTCCTGGCTAGCAGTGCCTTACAGGGAGCTCTTCTCTCAGTAGTTGGCCACTGGGAGTAGCAATAATCACCCGTAGAGACACAATAAGCCTGCAAGGAAAAAATACTCAGCCTGCTAATTAGTTTGTAATCTGTTATATGCTATATGCTTGTTCTTTGGAAGGGGAACAAAAGAAATACTAAGTGCAGTGGGTAAAATTACAAAAGAGTAAAAAGAAAAAACCCAACAACAACATTAATTGAAAGAATGTGATTTTACTTTAAATGTTTATGTTAAATATTACAATAATTAAAGAAGTTAGCATGCTCTGCACTTTACCAGGTGATCTATAAGGTGTCTCAGCAGAAGCAGAAGCATCTATTGATAAAGTAATTTTAAAAAATACACATAAAGAAAAAACATCCCATTTAGTTACAAGAAGAAATATGTGCCAGAGACATGACAGACATAACTAATTTAGTCTGCGACAGCCGAAATAAAAGTATTAAAATGCCGAGTTAATAAGACAAAAAATTATCTTTGCATTGGCAAAAAAACATTTTATGTGCTTTATTAATCCTTTGTATTAGGAGGGAAATTAATGTTGGGGAGTTTCTGTCTCGCGCATCCCAAATCCTTCTCATAAAGCCTATTCTGCTACATTTAATTGGGTATTCAGAATGTGTAACACCTGCCTGCTTGTTATTCTTATTAGGTTTCAGTGATCTGTTGGGTTATACAAAGATTTTGACAGCGTCTTCCTAGAAATTTGCATTGTTTTCTGGCAGTTAAAAAGTCAATGTGTGATTTTCAATCCAATTCAGCAGTCATTTAAATTAGAAAAAGGGCAATTTGCATTTTGATATCTGACTTTAATCTGCCTTCTGAATCAACAGAGAAACCTTTGTAAGAGTTCTTCAGCTGTGATGATCTGTGACAGTCTGTCCAACTGGGTTATATACTTTATTTGATACACAACTGCATCTGTTCCTCCTCTCCCTGAAAAACTTTATTTCATCATTTCATGTCCAAATCTCTTTTATCAGTTTTCTCTCTCCTCTCCCCTCCTTCCTTCTCTCTCCCCCTCTCGCTGTCTCGTTCAATTACAAAGCGGACGGTTCATCAAGTAGAACAGAGCGGGAGCAGGGTGGAAATGAGGTATGTAGTCCAGTCAGTGAGATTTAGAACAGCCCTCTAATAACAAGGGAGGTTAATGTATCGGTCTCAGGCCAGAGGACACATGCTGAATCTGCTCTATTAGAAACAACTTGTTCGGAACAAGAATACACTGTAGAGACATCCAAAGCGACAGTTTTATGGCAATAGTTTTTTGAAAAAGAAAATACCAATTTTAAATCCATTGTGAAATACAAATGAGTACTTTCTGCCACATTTCTGCTCCGTTTGTTTATCACAAAGCACAATCACGAGCCATTGTGAAATGTGATAGCCAATATTTTTTGTATCTGACAACACAGCGAGATGGCTTTCCAAAGAGATCACTGTGGGGCTAACTGGGGAGTATTAAAATATCAGTAAATCAGCAGATACCAATTACAGAAAGTGATGCTATTAGAGCACAGCTAATAGGTACGGAATACAAAGAAAGTAACAAAATAGTTTCATTTATAAAAAAGTAACATTTTGTTTTACTTTAATTTACAGAGAACAGCCTAAATTTTAGATTTTATAAAATAAGTTGATCATGTTTTAAAATAACAGAATCTTTGAACAAAAGCGAATGAATCATCAGCCTGTTTTTGGTGACTACAAAAGCAAACGTGCTTTTTTTATTCACCAACTCTGATTGGCATTTTTAGAATTGCTTGCATGATGGCATGTTTTCTAGCCACAGTACCCATAGATGTGATGCATGTGTAAACACAGGTATGACGTTACACACCTTTGACCTCCTTTTCATTCCTGAACCAGCGCAGGTCAGCGGCGGGCTTGCTGCCCTGGGTGATGCAGGTCAAAGTGATGTGGTCTCCCTCCATGGCGGGCTTTGTCAGGCCATCGATCTCTGGCTTCTCTGGCACACCTGAAGGATGGAAAACGGAGATCACAGCGATGGCAGAACTAATTCATGCGCAGCAGGGTGTCATTATACAACAATAATATTAGTATGCCTTATTGGAAATCACCCGCCCCCCTAGCTTTCCCACCTGCAGGGAGATTAGAGAGCAGACTACAGAGATTCACCAAGCAGCGACATGCTCGACGGTACATCACAGAAGATTCGTGCTGGCACATGGGTGGGTGGATTTTTTTTTTCTAACCACTGGGTCATTCCCTGCTTCACTGCTAGGTCAAACCAAATTATAAGAGACATAATTTTTCACCATTAGTTTTGTTTCTTTGGTTTTTCCAGGTCATAAAACACTGACTCTGCTGCAAAACAAATACAATGAGGCAGGGAGGAATTTTGTTTTTGATGCTCACAGAATTATAAAATACATAAAAACACATCATTGTGCAATCAAAGAACAATTCCACAGTTTTTCCTGTGGTTTTTATTCACTACTACACTTCCCTTGAAAACATAAAACCCCAAATATCATCACATCAATCAAAGGAAAAACTGTAGGCTGACAAATAGTATGCTTTGTATGTCTGTGTGTGACAAGGCTGTGACCACAGACAAGGCCATTACTATTTACAGAAAATGTTAATCACTGGCCTTTCCCATAATGAGTGTTTTAAATGTGTGGTGTCTGCCCTTCCACTGTCAATGAGCAATAAGTCTGCCTCCGGCTGAGTGACTGAAAGTTCTGTCAGTCAATGCCATTGACTGACTCTTGCCTTGTCCGTCTCACCACCTCCTGTAAGGTTTATTGCCACAGTTTAAAGGTCCTCCTGTTTTATGTTTCCCATTTGTTTGAAGGCGCAAACTGCATACGTAATCCCAACAACAGCCGCTGCTCGGCAGAGGCACAATTTAGCGATAAGCATGTGTTAATATTATACATGTGATTTTTAATGCGCCTGTTTTTTTTTTTTATGCAAATTGCTTAGTTTTGAAGTATCTAAAGTAAGAGTGCCACAACAGCTAAGAACGGTGGTGTGCGAATAAGTGCGTGTGGGTTGACTCAGAAAAGTATTTGATGGATTTTCCTCCAGACTGAATAAAAGCAGATCAAGTGCATTGTTCATCGTGTACAGTCACGTTCCCCTTGGGTGGCTATAGGCTGTACAGCTTTACACCCTCTCTCTATAAAGCTGAGTTTTGAACACGCAGAAAAGAGCTCAATTTCTGATACATGGAAAATAGGGAAATTGGATTTCACTGTTTCCACAAATTTCTGTGGTGGTGTGTGATTACTGTGCTTACTATGCTGATCAACACATAAATATATATGCATTTCCTTTAAGCGTTTGAGAATTAAGGTCGATCATAAGGTATTTAGAGCTAAAGGTAATATCTTTTACTGATAACATTTGCATACTTACTGATCGAATACTAAGCACATCAAGTCATGCATCAGCATTAGCCGTATTAGCGGCAATGCTAGCAGCTAACGATGCATCCCATAGTTAAGCTCCAGAAATAGTCTGTTGGTAAACCTGCTACTTTGATGACTCAGACTTAAGAAAGATTACCAGGCATTAATGTGCCAGTATTGATGGCCCTTGGTGGATGAATTCCTGATTATTCAGAGCTCTTACTTTTACTTTACCTTCAGGAGTTTCACATTTTTTAGAGAAATGTCTCAACTACTATAGGATGGATTGCTATGAAATTTATTACAGACATTTATTTTACCTGTAGGCTGAACTCTATCTCAAAATATCTGTAACATCTAGAGTGCCATCAGGTAAAAGGTTGAACACTACTATCCTTAATGACATTCTCATCAGCTTTACACACTGGCAACAGATGAGCACATATTTTTGTTCCAGCACCAAATCATTTGAATGCGAAGCTTTTATATTTGTAGTATTACAGTTTTTTTTTTCCAAAATCGTTTTCAGTGTTTTCTTTTATTCGTCCCCAGTGCTTATGGTCCCAAAGCAGTGGCAGATAAACCAGGCCATCCCCAGACTATTTGGTGTGTTTATTAAATCACCCTCTCTGTTTTCTAGCTTGCACCATTAACTATTGTTCAAAACTGCAAAATGATTTTCTCCATATTCTTATTGAGCAGTAGCCTTTAATGTCTAATTCTCAGAATGCTTGTTAACACAGAGAGCCAGCTAATGATCCTGGAGTGCATAAGCACATCTATTAAGATTAGCAAAAACTAATTGGCAAGATAATAAGCCCAGTGGCAAGAAATGAGACAATGTTTGTGTGAGGCCATGATCACAACACAAACACTGCTAAGGGGAGGGAGGTACTAACAGTGTACACTATTTTTTATCTGCATTTGCAGGCATAAGCAACAGGCTATTTCTAACAACATAGCATCATAGCAAACCAATAAGCTGATAGCCTCAAAAAAGAAAAGCAAGGCTCCAGTAAGGCTGCAAAATCTAGCTATGCTGTATTACTAGTAATTCCGAATCTTCTGAAATCAACAAATTCCCAAAATAATGACATAGATATTGCTATACTCGACAATTTCACTATTTTGATTTTGTGAATTATAATAATTATATATGTTTATATAAAGATTTCAAATGGGGAGTCAGATTTGCAAATTATTTCCAAACGACTATTACTGGATTTGAAAAGCTCCTGAGACTCAGTGAAAAAGAAAGTCCATTTGGAGCATTTTGTATCTTCAGCAACCTCACGAGCAGAAATGGATATACAGCCACTCGAGACATCTGAGTAAGGTATGCAATTTCTTTTTTGCTTTTTTTCGTCTTTTTCTCACTAATCGACAATTTCTGCTTGAGGTAATAGGAAACCTAAACGGTATGTGTTGCATTTGGAAGCCGTTTTTTAAAATTTTTTAAAACACTGTTCAGAGTTAAAAAAAAAGTATATATATTATTTTTTAGCCATGGCAAATGAGAGAGAGAGGAAAAACATGTACTTAGATCACTTTACTACAGATTTTACACACATTATAGCTGCTATAACGTCCATCTATGAAATTTTCCTTTGAGGTGGAGTTTTTGCTTTTGCTTTGGATCTTGTACTCACCCAGAACAGTCAGATAAGCTTTGGCCGTTCTGACAGGCATGGTGAAGAGAGAACAGGTGTACATGCCTTCATCAGACAGCGTGACATCACTGATGCTGATGGTCAACTCTGATGATGTTGCACGCACAAGCTCGATTCTGTTGTCCCTTAGAGCTGGAAACACAGATAACCAGAGGCAGATAGTTAGAAAAATGTTCAAATAACTGTAAACTAGCAGCTGTGGGAGAAACTTGTGGACTTCTACAGTGCGGTGACAGGTACAGGGTTTAAGGCTGTAATATTTGAACGGTGGTTCTTATAATGCATCAGTGTTGATGTCCATATAGGGAATAAACTGCATCCACAGATAGAGAGAAAGAGAGTTTAAAAAGCACGCAGAGAGAGATTAACCAATCTAGAATCATTTCATGTGGAAAAAAAACAAACAAGAAAAAAATATTTGCCTGTTATTTGGTTCTAAACATTTTCTTTGTTCTGAAAAAAACGACAGCAGAAGCCCTAAAGTTTCGATATCTGCTCTCGGTATTAATTAATGCATATCCTAGATGGACTTCTCTGTAAAATCATCTATCAGTACCAATGAAATTGATTTTCTTCCATTAGTTTTAAAAATGAATGCATCAGCAAACCACCGCATTAAACTATACCACACAGCCTTCACTGCTGTAAACCACTGCAGACATTTACTTATATGAAAATGTAATCTTCCAAAAGACATAACCGAATGCAGTGGGGATCAATATTGCAATAAAAGGCAGAGAGTGAGGCTTAATGAGAATTTGGCAAGATGTGCAAGTAGAAATAGATTTGCTGTGATTGAATGGCGAGTTTAAAGATACAAGAGGGCTCTTCAAACTAGACTTCACGTCTATGATAGGACGGGAGCGTGCGCTAAAATAAAAAAAAAATGTAATAAAATTCGTCGACACCTTGGAAATAGCAGTCGAAAAACTACACACTAATTTGCAATTAAAAAAAAGGCTGTGTGAACTATAAAGTGTGCAGAAATTTCTTTCCTGCTGTTTCTGTGGCCTTGGCTGTCGGGAAGATTTAGTCAAGCCTTCCTTTTGCTAGTATAATGCCTTTCTACAAACCTTATTTAATATGAGCAGCCAAGGCTACTTTGCTTTTAATCTCCATGAAAGTGACTCAGAACTCGCCTTGTTCAAGTACAGTGTGTGCGCATGTGTGACTTAGTATGGTTGGATTGAAGGAAAGAACAGAAAGATAGCATGACTATTTCTGTACAGATGTTTACATTTTCTTTCATGTCAGCTTTTGAAAGCGTATTTGTATCTTATGATCATTTTAAAAAACACTCTGGGTTTTGTTGCCTCTCTAGACAGGGTTGAAAAGCAAAAGCTATTACACAGTCTGTTTGAGGAGTACTTTAGTCTGGCTGGCAGAATTATGAGAAATGATACCCAAGGTATCTAATACATCAATTATAACATCGTAAAGCGTTAAGCTTTTCAGCCCTTCTTCAAACTCCAATCCAAACTTTAATTAATTTTTATATACTACGCAATACTAGGTGAAACATCTTTTAAATGTAAGGGAAAAATATACATTGTATCTTGTTATATTCCTGCAGCTAGACCATCAGATGTAATTTTACTAGAGATGGATGCAATTTCCCTGCGATAGACTGGTGACCTATGATAGCTGGGATAGGCTCAAGCCCTCCCCTGCTATCCTGTAAACATGTAAGTGGTTAAGAAAATGGATGGATGTAATTTCCCAGTCACTTGAATTTATTAATGGAGTAATACATAATTAGATATTTTTAATAGGCACCTTAATAAGGCTAAGATATAGATCAGGCCTCATTTCAAATTCTTTGAAAGAAGCCGGCGCTCTCTTTGTATTTAACTGGTTCAGCTGGCGTCTTATTGCACAGCTGGATAGTTGCACTCTTTACAGTTCATCAATATGTTACTCTTTTTGCTGCTGGGCATCCAAGCATGAAAACATGAGATGTAAGAAATAATTGTACTGCCTCACACTACTGGCCCAGTAGACAACGGTACTGGGGTTATTGTAAATCTGAATTGAAAAGATTTCATGTAGAACCAAAATGAACCTGGACCAAACAATTCTTCTGGGAATTTTCAGAATACGTGTAACAAAGAACAGAGGAACTGGGCCAGATAATTGCTCATAACTTTGGAAAGTCTAATGGTAATAATCTATGTGTTGCAAAACATTTTTTTCAAACCGTACACTATTATAATTTTGGGGATTTACGTGTAGTTTTTCCCGTGACAGTACTCGTGAAAAATTTGCTCATCTTCTATTCTCATTAAAACTTTGTGAAGCAGAAGGCATTCAGTGTTGCACAGGTAATAATCTATACGTAGTGGAAACTGTACCTTTGTAAATGTCAGACAGTGGCACATTTCTAGCCTTTCTAGGTGCATTATTTTGGAAGCTTCTATGTGTGCATGCTGTGATCACAGAGCTGAAAAATAAAGAGAAATGTCAGTGAGCAATGCTGTGTCATTTGGTCTGCAAAGACATGAAGGCTTTGCTTTGTGGGTTCCAGGCTAAACATCTACCGTCGATGGCGAAAGTGTTGTAATCGGTTTGGCTAAACGACAGCTGCTCTGTCTCATTTATTATTGCATTTGTTCTGTCCTTTCCCGTTCTTCACAACACCGGTTATCGCTACACGTTGTGTACAGAGCCTGAGCAGACATGACAAGTTGATATGAGCACATGACATATCTGTAGGCTCCAGTGTAGTGACAGTACACCGCTGTTTCTGTGAGTGTCTGTATGAGTTCACATGCCCGTTAATGCAAGACCACAGAATTAGTTTCAGTCTAATACGCTGCCAGTTCAGCTGATGGTTAAAGCTCTCCTGAACAGATAGGATTCCTGTCGCGTGTCATCAAACTACACAAACAAATGCATAGACTTTGTCCCAACAAATAAAATAAGGCAAATATGGATTAAATCCAGACAAAAACTGCTCTTTGTCTCTGTTTATCTATCTTTCTGTCAGTCTCTCAGTTTCTCTCTTTCCACCCACCCTAAGACCTCATTCTGTCTACTCAGGCAGATCCACTAACCTGTGAATGTGTAAAAGTTAAACAATGCTTCAGTTCAACTGTTGTCTTATTTGCTTTGGGCAAGGAAGTACGAGCAGGCAAATGTCAGGAAATACATTTACTGTAGCTGGCTCGCTTGCTGTCGCGATACAACTCTACCTTCATCCTGTCCTCTCTTCGAAATCCCACTCTAAGATTTGATTTGAGAGAGAATGAGGGGCATGACGAGTTCATTGGAAAGCATCTAGACTTTTCTGATTTGCTGGTTTACTTAAGCAAAGTAATGAGAATGATATGACTTGCTGTGATGACATTACATTTATAATAAATGCGATTAATTGTAAAGTGACTCAGCTGTAACAAAACTTGATTGAATCAGTGGGAAAATCCTGTCAATCACCTCCTGATAAAGAAATGGAGAAAAACGATTAAATACTCCTCGAATACTGAATTTATATGATTCTTATTATTCAATACATAATCCGGATTTTGTAATCCAGTCATGTGTTCCTCCAGTAGTTTCCTCCAGTAGTTACAGGCAAAGATCAGGATAGATTTGATGCCAAAAAGCAGGATCATCCTGAGCCCCCTGGAAGGAGGGGATTCAGGCTGGGTTTGGAAACATGAAAGCTGTTATATATAGCCATGAAATCACAACATAGCTGTTAAGGATACTGCTAACAGTAAAAATACCCTTAGATTTCAGTCCCACTTCCATAATCAGACCAATTGATCAGCAAGTTACAAATAAAGTCTGTCTTATCTAGAAATGTAGTAAGGTGTATATGTTTTTGGACAATGATTCCATTTATTTTTGTAATTTTAGCATTGTACACCAATACAATGGACTGTAAATCAAATAATCAACGTAAAGATTTTCATATTTAATCAAGGGGAGTTTAACAAAAGTTTAAAGAATAAAATAATGAAAGTTTAAATTAATTTAAAGTAATTAAAGTTTAAAAAAAGGTTGTAAACAAAACTAAATTCACTGTTTAAGAATTAAAGCCACTTTTATACCAGTGCCCAAAAACAATTAATCAAAAGAGACATCTAACTGGCAAGTCATTGTCATGGTCAGGCCTGTTCTTAGGTTATTTTTTTACTTGTACTCTCAATATGAGGTTCAAACACATGTTTATGTAAATGAGAGAGGCTGTCATTAGGCTGAAAATCCAAAACAAAGAGATCAATAATCAGGTACATTTTAAGAAGAAGAAGAAGAAGGAATGTGCAGGCTGATCAGCAACACTAAACATCCTGAAAGACAGCAGAAGACAGCTACAATGAATCATTGCACAGTTTCCAAAACCCACTCATATGATCTAACTAAGTTAAGAACGATCTCAGGCTGAGGTAGCCACATCATTGTCTACAATCCAGTGATGCTTTCACGCGGAGGATTTACAGCAAAAGAAAAATCACTGGTAACGCACATGAACAGAATGGCCAGATTTGAATTTTCCTAAACAAAACAGTTCTAAAAAGATTAGGACAGAAGAAACGAAAATGAACTTGTAGCGGAATGACGGCATATCACCTCATCTGTCAAACACGGTGAAGGCAATGTTATGGCATGAACATGTATGGCTGTAAGTGGAAGTGTTACAGTGTCACTAGTGTTTTGACTGCTGACAGATGAAACAGGATGCATTTGGAGGTTTACAGAGGGCTATACTCTCTGCTCAGATTCAGCCAAATACTCCAAAACGTCACTATCCATTATGCACTTTACCATGCACAGCCATAATGACCTAAACCTTTGAGAAACCAAAAAGTTTCTCAAAGAATAGAAATGGAATATTCCTCAAAGACGAAGTCATCTGATCTCAGCCCAACAGAGCATGCTTTTCAGTTATTGAAGAAAAAAAAATACACGCAGGCAGCATTAAAGGCCTGTAAGTGAATTTGAGGAAACGACATTTGTTGACGTCCATGGGTTCTGGACTTCAAGTTTTCACTGGTTGCAAAGCATTTCAACACAAGTGTTAAACACAAACCATTTAAAATAATGTTAGTTTGTCCAATGACCTCCTGAAAAGGCTGTTTATAACAATGACTTTAATTCCTAAAGAGTTAATACTTTTAGTATTATCTGAATTAAGACTAAAATGTTGTGCTATTGTCCAAATGCTTACCTAAATACCTAACTGGGAAGGATTAGAGTTACAGGGGTCGCAGAAGGCAAATGACAATCAAAGGACAAAGGCAGTGAAACTGGCTTCTGGAGAAATGTTTTCACTGTTTCTATCAGTGTAGTTTGAGGCACCCTTCCCTTCAGCTAACCTGCACATTTGGGAATTGAGACATGCTCTGTGGATACAAAAGCATCTTGGCCCACACCTTTGTCAGGTTGCAATATGTCATTTACCCAAGAGAGACGGTCCTCCTGGATCTGGCACATATCTCTGAGCAGGAGATGTGTATGAAACTGCAAACCCATTGGGACATCAGCACCATCCACCCAGCTGATCAGGGCAGGGGAGAAGCTACTTAGCTCTAGGAAGACCAAGAGCAAGATCTCTCAGAGGGCAGAGCTGGGAGAAGAGCGCTGACTGGGTTAGGGTAAGCAGGAGAGGCCAGAAGCTCATGTGACCGCATCATTACAACATCAACTTCTGGAGACGGATACAATTAAGGGATGAAACACCCAATGAATGTAGCTTATATTTTTTAACATTTGGATTTTCTTTAGGGTTCAAATTTTATATACTAATTATACATGACTTATACAACATAAAAGCAGTGCACAGGACATACATTTTTCCACAGCATGTAGAACAAACAGTCGACCACTAGTCTTTCACATGAAAGCTTGTATATTGACAGAGAGAGTGGAGAAGAGGAATGCATCCTTTGCTATTTGTCTGCGAAGGTGCTGCAGCTGCATGCCATCCATTATAGACCATTAGTGCCGACAGCCCTGAATGTGTTCGTGGAGGACGGTGTTGTTGTCAACATCAAAGAGTGGCAGATTTGTATTCCACAATAACTACTGACGGAATACAACCACATTTTTTTTTTTGATCACTGAGCCCAAGTTTGTGATTCTCTCTACATCCAATTACAACCGCTGATGGCCTCAGGCTGAGAACAGCATCCATGCTGAGGTTCCCATGAATGCAGCCGTGACGTCAGATAACAGTAAACGGCCGTAACACCAAAGCTCCAAGACTCTGAGAAGAAAAGCGCAGAGTGCAGAAATGGAAAGCTAAGACAAAGCAAAGCTTGCACAGACAGAAGGTGCAAGATGCTTTAAAAAATATATATATATTTGAAGTGACATTTTTATTATGGGTGGGAAACTGTGTATGGAGGCACACATGCTCTGTTTGTTCTGTGCAATTTTAATTTTTGATCCTTAATAAAAGATTCAATTAAAATAGTGCATCTTCAGTAGTTCACACAGACATCTACCACCTTTGGTCAACATTTTAATATAAACAGGTGGAGTAGCGGTGTTGACGCCTCTTCCTCTTAGGCTCTAATCTGTTAACATGTGTTGGGAAGCCTTTATTGCACTTATTGACATTATCTTTACATTTCACCATTAAAGCTCAAAACATAAGGTATGATCTGCCTGTCATGGACATTTTTCACCTCCTGGTTTTGCTATGAAACTGACTTTAATAATTAGTTAAGAACACAGATAATAGCAATGGCACAATACATGTTAAGTATCCAAATCTGACTATGGCACAGTCCGACCAGTGTCTTACCCAAACCTGCATTATAGTCAGCATTCACCTTTAAAAATGTGATACCGCAGTGAAACTAAAAGGTATCTATTTAATCACTTTTCCTTTGTTCCCACAGAGAACAGAAGGCTTGAGTATTCAAAGCTCTGTGCAGCTCCACCAGGGTAACCCTACAGTAAGTTTGTTACCACACACAGCTGATGGCTTTGTGCTCCATCAATATGTTAGGTGAGCCTCACTAAAATTGCAAATATCACAGTAGATGACCACAGCATGCCAGCAAATTTGTTTATATATGGTGACATGCACAGTGTGTGTGGAACTGGAGTCCAGCACATATCAAATTAGACTGCATACATACTGTAGCAGTTTTCCTGTGTTGCTTTGCGGAACCATTAAAAATGGCAGGAAAGGAAACGTGTATGTGAATGGATGGTAATTACATTTTTTTTTGTTTTACACTAGACACGTGTTTATTGTATGGACATACAGAGTCCATATAATAGCCAGGACTTTCAAACTACTCACTTTTAACCTGTCATGTTTGCACATTTTACTGCTTCCTTATATTTTTTCTTCGCCTCTCTTCTGCCCTTTTCTTTCCCTCTTTCCACTGACCCCCTCCTTCCTTCTACCTCCCTGTCCCTTCATCTATCCAGGGACAGTATGTATTAGTATGGAACCTTGGCAGGTGTTTGTTCATTCAAGTGACACAGTTTTATAATGAGAAAAGTGCAAATTTCAGAATATACATTCAGCCGCCTGTGTCTGGATGTGACTGTTCTCTTTTCCTTGTCAACAACCCATCTGGGGACTTGAATTTGTCTGTGCGAATGTGTGTGTGTGAGGGACTGATAGGGAAAAGCAAACAGAATGCAATGCCTATTGAATTGCTTAATGTATATTCTCTATCTCAGGCATTCCTCAGCCTCCATTACCCGTTATAGCTTTCGGTGGAATACTGGCTTTTTAAAATGTAAAATGTGCCATACTCTATAGAGTAATTGGCTTGTGGAGATTTTTCCTGTGACAGAAATGATTTTCTTTCATCAGTCTCTACCTGCCATGTCGAGTTCAGTGGGACACCCTCGCCAGCCCTACTTCATTAAGTCCTTGTGAGAAGCGGGTCAGCGAGGAGACAGCTCTTGCCCATAAACTCTACTGTATTTTGCAGAGGAATACATTTTCCCCAGCAGCTCGAGAGCGGGGTGTCTATAAGGTGCTACATATTTTTACAGCTATCCTTCAAAATGACTTTGCAAAGCATTTAAAAGAAAGTGGAAAAGGTCTGCAGTGTTGTATCCTTGTTTTTATAGTGTTAAAGGCAAACAACTCTTAATTTTAGGCTGCAGTTTAAAAAATGGATTTCTTTTTCTAAAAAAGAAACGAGAGAGAGAGAAATTATTTCCTATTCCCAATTCTGCACTCCAGAACTTTCTCCTTAAAGACAGAAAGAATAAGCCTGACACTATAAGTGTGAGGTAATTATTCCCATTTGCCTCCAGTATTCTTCTCTACACCCTGTGAATGATAAGTGGCTCTACTAATAAAGACAGTAATAACTGGATCTGTTGCCTCATTTGACAGTGCACTGTCTTTCTCACCTCAGCCTGTTTTACATCAGAACGAGCAGAAATGACATTTGTCTGACACCAGTTTCTCCAATCCACAGTGACAACTATACAGAACTTTTAATTACAATACCTGCATGCACGTCTAAGTGCACTGCAAACAAAAGCAGGGTTTCCCCCCCCATTTTTTTTCCAAATCAAACGCTGAATGTTACATTCAAACACAGACATGCGCAAAGTGAAATGACAAAGAGAGAAGACGCAGAATGCTCAAGGTCAGAGAAAAAGTTTGCCTGTTTCTTTCACAGGTGATAACTGCATCTGAAAGCTCTCATAAAATGCCTCCTTAATTCGTCTCCTTTATCCCACCAAGGCCTACATTCCATCTCCTTTTCCTTCTTTTTCTTCCTCTCATGTTTTATGGTCCTTGTCTTGGAGAAAGGGGACTTGTTAGGGATCTTTGGAGATTTACAGTCAAGTTTTTTTTCTATCAGAGAGAACACCGTACCAATCTTCAGCCCGATATGAAAGGATGTTTCATAGAGGTACTCTACCAGGGGGAAAAAAGACAGCTGTCTCAAAAGTTTAACTTTCTAGCTAAGATTAACTTTTGAGAGAAAGTTCTGCTATCTGTTTAATAAAAAGTCTGTCAGGCATTTCTTATTTTGTTATTTACTTTGGAAAACTTTTAAAAGCCTATCCCCCTAAATTGCTCAGGCACAGATACTCTGAATGCATCAAAGCTTTCATGGTTGCATACCGGGGAGGTGGAAGGCTTGACATTCCACATGCACACACGTATATATGGGCTTACAAGCACAGATACACACGCTCACACAACCACAAACAGCCAGCAAATTGATTCAGACAGCTGAATATTTGATATCTTAGGACCTGAATAGTTTCATATTCAGCAGTTTGGGGGCCTAAAAATGAGCAGTTGGCCCTTAGCTGTTCACCCATAACACTAATCTTAATGTTTAAACAGATTCAATCAATCTGCAAATAGCGCAGCATAGACAGAGTTGTCCACCACAGGTGCACTCAGCACTTGGTCATTTTTCAAGAACCATTAACAAACTATTGCTCATAGTTACATAAAAAAAAAAAGAAAATGCTAAAAAATAACCTCTGCAGCAAACAGATCTGAAAATTTTGCCCATTTTTAGAATGCAGTTTTTAATTTGACTGTTCTTCTAATATGCCAGCGCATATGCGCGGGACTCAGGTAGCTCCCCGAGTTCACACTGCGTTAGAAGTTACAAAGACAGCGTGACCTCTTAATGGTCAGTTTGCCTTTTAAGCAGAATGAGGCAAGACCAGAGTAATTGAAGAGCATGAAAAATGCTTTAAAATTTGCATTAATCTCTCAAAATCTAAGCATTAATAAAGCATTTAGCTGGAAAGATGTCAAACTAATTTCAGTGCCTATATATTCATAACAAATACATATACAGAACAGCACTCATGAGGATTTGCTGAATCTGTAGCATTTACATGAAAAGAACGGCATTCAATGGTATTTTTATCTAAAAGATGTTTCTTTTAGAGCTTTTTTCTGAGAACTATTATTGTAAAATCCATTTTTATCTTTTTCTACTGTAAACAGACCAACTCAATGGCTGAGTGTTCAGAGTGAATGCCACATGGGTGCAAATATCTTTAAGGATCTTTAAGAGTCCCTGGTTTGATTCACGCTGAACTCAGACCTTTACTGCATGTCAATCTGCTCGCTTTCCTCACATTTCCTGCCTCTGCCACATCTACTCAGTGAAGGTGAAAATGGCAAAAAAATTAAAATAAAAATCTTCTCATAGTGCAACACGATAGTTTCCCTGTACTTTTGCACGCTTATCTAGCTGGGAAACTATTTCAGGAGCTAAACGAGCAAATATAAATGATGTCAGTTCCAGAATAAAGCGTACTATTTCTGACCCTGAAGAAATACTACACCACCACACAGCAAGGCATGTCACTATTTTTTCCTGGAGGTTGTCCAAAGACAACATGACCTAAACCCAAATATCAGACCACTAATTACATTACTGGAGAAATATGTGCAGCATCTTTTCTAGCCACAGAGCTCCCAGTACAAAGGCCTGCCGCTTTAGTATCATTTTGAACAGAACTATAATGTATTCAGCTCTGCCAAGTTTGTGCTGCAGGGAAACGCTTTATGATGCATGTAAAGACAGGTAAACCATGATCCTGCCATAGTCTGGAAGGTAGGGGTGGACAGATAATTAAAGAGAAGGGAAAAGAATCAAGGAAGTAGGTTGAAAATGAAAACCCACATGTGGGTGTTCAAAAAAGAAAGAAAGAAATGGTATGTAAAAGGGTTAGCGAATTATAGCAACCATGTTGAGTAAGTGATTTAAATGTCATACCATAGCGAGCGCTCACACATGATGAGTCCACTAAATAGGCTTGCAAATTTAGCCTGGAAAGTAATTATACATAGGCTCTTCCTAGTATGGGAATAACGAATATTTTGTAATTATGGGCCATTGCAGAATTTCTCCATCCAGGAAATAAAGCTATTATCAAGTCAACCAAAAGAGCAATTTGTAAGGAGATATTAGCCTCTTTTGAATCTTATAAAAGAGAGAATCCCTCTTGCCCAGCGCTCATCTCTCTCACTGTCAAAGCACAGCTTAAGTCCCTTAGTGGTAAGTGATGGAAAGGACAAAATTGGCTACATTCGGGACAATGACTTATTTGAAATTCAAACAACTCTTCACAGCCAGCACCTTTGAGAGGATGGGAGACAAGAGGAGTCTCTTTCATCTGACTAAATGTCTTAGAGGTGAATCTCAGCGCTGACATTAAACAACAACAGCCGAGAAACCGGCACCACTCAAAAGACTACGATGGAGTCAGTTGCTGCATTTGTCTTTCCAAAAGCAATATGTTTATGCTAATGCTCTGTGGCTGGGTTTAACCCTGGATGCAAGTGATGTTTTTTTGTGATTCGACATGTGGTCATGCAGGTGCGGTGCAAAGTCACCAGCCTGCTGTGCAGACGCGCATCAATACGGAAATCTGAAATGATTCCTTCGGTTTAAAATAGAGTGGAGAGAAAACCACAATTCATCACAATGATATTTACGGTAGCTGACTTTGAAATAGACCTTTAACATTTAAAGAAGAATTGCGTTTACACGGAGTAAACCTGCAGGTTCAAACAAGGTAGATGCTAAACTGCATGGAAAATATCTTGTACATTAAGAGACGGAGGGAAAAATAGTTTTTTCAACCACTGTGACATAGCAAAGTATGCAAAAAGTTGCAGAGTTGGGGTTGTATTTTTGAGCAACTGTGTGCTTGCCCTAATCCCCATCTTCTTCTTCCCAACAGGCAGCAAGGAAAATTAATCTGAAACCTACTGTGCTCAAAGGCGTTTGCAGCTGAGACATCTTTCCTTTCACACACTGCCAGTGGCACTTTGGAAACACTCACCATCTCTGTGCTCCCATCAGCATGTGCATCTGAATTTGCCACGTTCAGCAAGACAACTCCCAAAGCACACATACACACACATACACAAATACAGACCCAAACCAAAACAGCAACACAACTCTGGAGCCTTAGTAGTATCCCCCTGCTTTTCTGATAATAAGAAAGTCCTTGGCTGGTTTTTCATTTCCAATCTTAGAGCCTTGCATTGGAAATGCCATGAAATAGACCCCCAAGCCCGACCCCTGGTGTGATATGGAATAACCTGCGAAGAACATCACCTGTTGAATTTGATGTTCAATGCAGCTTTTTACCGCTGCTCTTTCTGAAAAAAGGCAGGTAAGTGAAAACGTGAATGACGGAAAATTGAAATGCTTTGCCCCATGCATGCATTCAGTTACCCTATGCAAAAATACATACAAACAACAACACAGAAAACACACACGCGTACAGTGCATGAACACCCAAACGGACAAGGAAGCCCAGTGGGCAGCGGGATAATGGAAAAAGACTGTGTAAATCCCATATGTGCTTAATCCAGACACTTACAAGAGAGTGTGATTCATACTCTATGACACTCAAATAATACAGCTGAGAGATGCGCAGGGCACAATCACTCCAGCAGGCATGAACCAACTAAATAAGGCCCATGAATCCTCTTTATGGGGACACTACTGAAGATGGTGTAAAAGGTCAGGAATAAACCCTCTGTACTTATTAGCCATTAAAACAATGGCAGTTTCCTGCCACACCTAGAGTTTGTGTATTCACGCAGGATATTGTGTTTGCGTGCGTCGGTGAATGTGTGAACAATAACAAGGGCTTGCATTTGTTTAATGGAGAAATGTCTGTGTGGGAATATGCAGCTCTCTGGTATATAAACTCTTATTTATTACAGAGCTTCGAGTCTTCTCTGCAGACACATCACTCCCAGGCTGTTTTCTCCCTGAAAGTGGGATGTGTTGATGAGATTGTTAAAGTCCTATATAACAAAACGCTAAACATTCTCTCCTCTGTTTGTACGCTGCAGCATATCCTCACAGTTGCAAAATTTTTACAAACCCATACATTTGAAGCATGAGTTTGATTAAGAGGGTATAAACACCTCTTATTATAAAAAAAAGTGTGAAATCTCTCCTATTCAACATTTTTAAATCATTAAACTGGATTTAAACACGCCCCTCGCCCACGCACCTTAAGTGAAGTCTGTACTTTTTGCTTGTCACTCTTTAGGCACTTCTCACAAAGATGTGGCTTTCATTGCTGACGCTTTTATGTGCTATGAAATTTCACTGTAGCTTCAAAGTGTTTTTGTTCGCTTCTGCATTATACGACAGTCATTTGGGTCCGAGCACCCATTGTAATACCTGGGGAAAAATGTACCACTAAATAGCTAACTGGATACTCCAGCAAGGTATGCTCTGCTGATGAAGGCTATACCACAAAATGTGAAAATGAGTCTTTGAATATCAGCAACAACTTTATTGCTCTCACTTATACACAAGCCAACAATATTGCATCACTCCTAATATACTGTGTGCTGCAGACGCTAATGCTGGTACGAGCTAAGCACCAACAGAACGTGTGGGATGATCTTCCAACTTGACCAGAACATCAATTTAAACCTTTTAAGCACCGTTTTAAATTTAGATCGAGGGGTTATAGAAAATAAAAACGGATTTGATTCACCACATCATTTTTTTATTGGCGGTGGTTAATCTGATCGAAGGTTTGCACTGATCATGCTTGTGCTTGAAATTCCAGATAAGATGGATGATGCACTAGCCTGTTTTTACACCCCCACTTACCTTATTCAGTTATACTTTCCAATCATTCACCACAGACAACCGTTACAGTGAAGCAAAACCAACTGCACACAAACTGACAGAGAAGCTAAAGCCCTTAAACTGCAAATGGCAGGTGGTAATCAGCACTGGTTATACTGTTCAAAATAGAGCTGGTCACATCTACTCTCACCACTGACGGCTTCTTTGTAGCGATGTGTGTCTATCTATGTGTGTAAGGATGAACAGTAACAAAGTAAAAGAGTAATAACAATGGCATACTATACATCCACAGAGGGAAGCTTTGCAAAAAACATCATGAAAAGCAGCTGGGACACAAGTGTTATCTGTTTCTCCTTACTGTGAAAGAACGTGCTGCACAGACATGAAAACACAAACTCGAGAAATGTGGGACAGATGCTGAGACACAGCAGAGACAGGCACACAGAAAAAGTGCGATTTTTTGGTTTTTTTAGGTCAATCTCCAACCAACAAAAAAAGAAAAAGAAAAAAAAAAGGATTCAATCCCGTTTTATGCATTCCTCTGCAAACCCAACATATACTTTTAAAGACCAGATCTGTCATGTGGTGGCTGTTGTCTGCTTCATCTCCAACTCACCCTTCTTGTCCCCAAAAAAGAGGGTCTGCTGTGCTGGGTTTGACCACTGGAGGGAGGTGTTGTCATTAAACTCCACACGGCAGGTCAGGTTCGCTATCCCACCCTCTGTCACAGTCACGTTCTGAACCAGAGGATACTGTCCGCTTATCCCTGCAAAACGACACAAACGAGAAACGTGTAAGAGGAGATGTGGATGCATCAGGTGGGGGACAGAGAAAGCTGCTGGGGCAGACAGAGTCAGACAGATGGCACATTTGCGATTGCTCAACTTGTACGGGTGCTTTGGTAATTAAATTCTCTTGATGAATTTCAATTCAGCACAAGGACGGCGATATAAAATAAGAAGCTCTGCAGGTAAACTGGGGAATTTGATTTTTATCCAGCTGTTTGATAAGGATGCTTGTGAAAATAAGTAAAATACTTTAATATCACTGGTGGAGTAAATCAGCTCTTCACTAGGGAAGAAAAGGGAAGAACAAAAATGTCTGGTGTGTTTGAAAAAAAGAAGAAGAAGCTTAACAGCCTAATTACAAAGCAAATGTTCAGGCAGACTGGCCAGTCACTACTGTGTGCTAAATTGGACCCTAACATTGAACACACAGGAGGCATTTAGCCCGCGGTACCAACCCTGAAACCTTAGCTACACAGGGAAGACCAATTAAAAACTGTTCTCTGTGGACTCGTGTGCATGCATGGATGTTAATTTGTGTTAAGCCTGCATCCAAAGAGAGAATCGCAGAGCTCAACTGAGTGATATCATTCTGGGTGACCTCTAAGCTGAATAGAGGGAGTTTTCAGGACCACGGACAGGTCACTTCTGGAGCCAGTTCATCAATAGCCGCCTGCCAGTTTTCAGAACTCTGGACAGCTCACACTGTTGCTCGTGTGGGTGTACATGCGTGTTTGGGTACGCTTTAGTGTGAAGGCTGAGGGAGCAAGTAAGCAAGTAAATAATAATAACCATAAATCTATCCCTGTCCCCATCCCCGGAGGACAGATTTTAAAGACTGTGTGAATGAAGGCTTAGGTAAGAAAGATTATTCATCCCCAGCTAACTCTCACGTCTTAAACCGCCATTCCTCCCCAGGCAAGGATTAGGAAACACAGAAGAAAAGAAAAACATATATAAGGCGAAAAAAATATTTCAAATTTGTGAGATTTTAAACGCCACGATATCCGCTGAACGCTGCTAATTGAGTTTTCTTACACAAGTTAATTATTGCACAGGTAGCATAAACAAACCCGCAGACGGTGTTTTGTCTTCTGTGCGAGCAGACGAGGCAGGGGAAACCCACGCCGAAGGATGTGCGGAGACAGGAGAAGGTGAGGTGAAGGAGAGAAAGAGAGGAAGCGACAGGTAAGTCATGGAGCACGGGTCATTTCCAGTGTTGATTAAGGCCTCCCGAGGTTAATCATGCGTGTGAGAGATAGAGCGGGAAGAGGAGGGAAACGAAGGAAAAATGGATGTGAGCTATGGGAGGCTAGGAATATGTTTTATTCATGAAAGTTTTGCATGAGGCATGATCTGCCAGCGATTTACCGTTCTGCTGCGCCTGCCCTCACTCTCTTTATTACTCCTTCTCTTTAAATCACTTACTTTTTCTCATTTTTTTCGCTCACGCGGTGGAGCGACATGCGGCCCAGTGTGATACATTTTGTTTCCTTTGTGGTAGCCACAAAGAGAAGTTAATGGTTAACCGCCATACCCGATGGTACCAATGATGTTTTGTGAGTGAGATTTTGCAAAATATAATTTTAGTTCATTACCGCAGCAGATGTGTCTGGGGAGCCGCTTGCTTGTTGTGTTGCCAACTCTTCACTTATATCTTAAAATATAATAGACGAGTTTGTTTTCCAAATTATCTGCTTATGACAAACAAGGAAGAATTGAGTGATTTAATGAGTATGGCAAAATGCCACGTATGTCTTGGGGGAAAATGAGCGTTTCCAAAATGTGGCTCGCTCATTCAGATTTTCACTAAAGACTTACGGAGTAACCAAATGCACAAGTATCACAGCATCAGATTGTAATATCAGAAAATGATCAACTATATATATATATGTATATATAAATATATATGTGTGTGTGTGTAAAAAGATGCATAGTCACTGTGCTATGATTCTAATACATTTTGACTACGATTCAAAAAGATCAAACTTTCTTCACTGGTTTTGGGCTCCAAATTTTTAAGTCTTACCAGCGGAATCTGATCGATATGTGAAAATCACTTGTTTTCTTTAAATTCAAACATTTATCCGTTTGTAAAATCACACATTTAAAAACGTTTACACCAGTGCACATGGCTAACTTACGCCCGCTAAATCACATCTCAAAATATAACACCCCATGATCCAGTGTGACTCTTCATCTAATACATTTGAATGCCCACATCGCTCTCTTATCACACCTTTAAAATGCTAGTTTGCAGCTTTGCCTCGTACTGACTGAGCTGATCCTGCTGGAATTTGATAAAACTATTTTTTAACAACAGCTACTTCAACAAGGAAACAGATGGATACCCTGGCTAATTACTCGGCATTGCGTTAGCACTATGTTGTAGATATGTTGTGTAACACACCTCATTTTATTTTGTTTTGAATGTAGCTTTATTCAAATCTGTATAAAGCTACATTCGGTAGCAGAGGCACACTGGTCTATCAGGCCGATGTAAAGATATTTATGCCATAGGTTTACTTTGGCTAGACACACTAAACTATTAGCTTTTACATTTCATCTCTCCTCTTCTTTTCTTTCCTCTCCTACACAGATCTACAATAGTCCGGGGATCCCTCTGTCTATGCTTTGCGTCAGTGTCTGGTGCTACACTTCCATTGGGACTGAAAGGGCCAAAGGGGCCACAATGATGGTTATATTAGAACAGCGTAGTGTTCTTTGCGCCTAATTGGCCAGTGGAGTAGGTTCTTCCATTCTCCCCTCTGGCCAGCCAGACCTGATTTAAATGTATCTCCTGAGGGAAGGAGGCAGCTGTTCTCTCCTGATTTCCATGTCTAAATTTAGGCCCTTTCCTCACTTCAACTCCACTCTTTCTCCTACTTTCAGTTTCTTGCTCTGTCTTTTCCAGTTCACATCCATTCCACTCAATTCCCTCCACCCTCTCTGTCACGTTTTTTCCTCTAGTTGATCCCTGAAGGGTGGCATTTCCACTTGCTTTGTCTCTCATTTTCATATTCTCTCTGTCTCCTGCTGCTCCCTAGTCTTTAAAGTTTATCTTGATCCTACCTCTTTTCTGTTGCTCAATTGTGCTCTATCTGTCACGGCGAATGGGGTCATTTTAATTGCCCTCCACCTTGACTGACATGCTAAGGCTAAGACAGGTCAACAATCCTCTCATCTACATGACATTATAAAGTAATGACATTATGAAATTAGCTCTGCTTTATTTAGCTCGAATTAGATCATTTACTATACTGTGCTAAAGTTTCAGACACCTTAGCTGTAGATTCTTATCCATCACAAATTACCATAAAGGTGGGCTCTGATTGGCTCTTAATTCATTCTGCAGCATCAAAAGAACCCTGCATGCACACACGAAGCTGCTGTAACTTCAGTGACAGGAGGAACTAATGCTATAGCCCCCACACAGCTCCCACTTTACTTTTAGTGCCTAAACATGAAAGGCATTATAGAAAAATGCACGGGCCAATTCAGCCGCTTCTTGCCCAAGCAAATGACTGGACAAATAACACTGATACGAATATAAGAGTATCCTGGGTGCTTCCTGTCTGCTCCCCCACATGACCTTTCAAGCAAGAGCAGCCGAGTCTACTAACCTTTCTTATTTAGGCATTCAAGAAGCAGAGAAAAAGAGAGAGATGCAGCAGACAGATGGACAGCCTGGAGCTACTGACCTTTATACCAGGACTGGAGCTCAACTGAGCTGTAGAGCTGTGATGTATGGCCGAGAATACAGGATTACAGGACGGGAAGAGGCAGGCCACAGTTTTGATTAGCTGAGTCACCCTTTAAGCCAGTCAAGCACAAGTGATAATTGCAGGCTTGGGATCACGCTTAAAATTTAAAGGACAATTCCAGATTAGTAGAGCATGCCCATAATTTGTGTGGGTTATGAAAAGTAAGATGTGAGGACTGGCAAGGAGCTAAGAGTTAGCTTGTTAAGTCTGGCTATTATCTACCACGTTAAATACAATAATAAATATGTGTATACATTTTTCTGCTTGCCTTTGTTTCCTTGTCCACACAAGTTAGGTTAATCTCTGGGTTTGTTTAAAACTTTAATTTTATTTCCAGCGCTGGGAAAAGAGAAGTTCTAATACTGAGTGGGAGCTCTTGTGGGACTCCCTTGGAATTAGGAGGCACAATGTTATTACCGCAAGTAAGAACAATAGTCAAAAGCACAAAAATAAAACCCACAATGTAACACAGTAGAACTGCATTTAAACTGTTAAGCTCAGAGCAATTAATCATTTGAACCTGAACTAGATCTGCAGGGCCTTAGAGAAGAATTTCCCATTATCGCTATATGTTATAATAGAAGAATAAATGTATTATGAGCACTTGCTGATGTTTTTCCAATAATCCTGTGTTAAAAAATGTGCATTTGAAACCGCATCGAAGGTTTAGCCACCCTGCAAAGCATATTCTCAGATGCTCTGACACTATAAAGCGTGGCCTTTAAGTGGCTCACTGTTAAAAAAGGCATCCCACTAAGAAGATAACGAATGAGAGGCAAAAGATTACATAGGACATGACAGCTTTGCCATGACCAGTTAGTGTCTATAAGGTTACACAGGTGGCTACGCAGCTGGGTACACAAGGTTTTCAGAGTGATTCTCAAAGTGTCAGGCAGCAGGGTGGCCTGGTGATTGGAGAGAAGGTACAAGGTCAACAGTTTTATCATCTCAAGAGCTGGTGTGAATTCATCAGCCAGGGATGTATCCTGTCACAGCGTCCTTGAGAATAAAAACTCTCCAACCTCTTCACTTGTTTAAAGCATCAGAAAAAATATTGAACACGCAACTGGAAAAAAATAAACATAAAAATACGAATACGCTGTCATCTCCAGGAAGGAAAGGCTAGGGCTGATCACATGAAGCACAAAATGTGGTTAGTAACTTCCTGGAACAGAAGTTAACATGTCAGAGAAGAGCATCATCACTCACTGCCCTCACTCTGGGACTCTCCCTCCAACTGTGACAATTTTCACACACGCTTTTCTCAAGAACACGCTGCGTACACGGGGTTGTCTCTTTTCTCTTTTGCGGTGACCTTTTTCACGCCTTCTATCAACATCCATCCTAAATCAATGGTGCATCTCCAATGTGATTTATCAACATTTCATAACACTATTACGCCCGGCATAAAAAGCCAGCCTTTAGCATTCACTATAAAATGAAATTGCAGGTTCCTGTGGGAAAAAAAGGGTAATTACCACTGCGACAAAAAGTATATAGCAGCTTTTAAGAACAAGAGTATGAGTGGAGTCTAAAGCACCATATGTAATTTATCTTTTGAATATCTTGAAAAGAGAAGACAAAGTGAAATCTCCGGCAATAAAAACACAATTGAATGCATTTAGACTGGTATTGCTTGAAAAGGGAGGCACAGTTAGATTTAAAGCACTTTCACTGCTGCCAAAACGCTCATAAGTGGAAATATTTAAAATCTGCCTTCCATTTTTCTCCCTGTGTGCATTTATCCATTAAAACCTTGTATAGCTGGTGAAGACTTCACACAGTTCTAATTGTTGTTATCATCTTTACACCTCTTCCTCTTTCAGTTGTGTTTTGGGGCTAACCTTTCTTTTTCTAATGTATAATCCAAACTTCAGTTAACTAATACCTGACAATAAATATTTATACAGTTGACATATCATACATTCTATTATTCTATATCTAAGTTTAGTAATCTTTATTAAAATAAGTAAGACCACTAGTAAGGTGTTGTTTTTATCAGGTTCTCCAAAGATATTCCCTTAAGAAGCACCCACACTCATTGCCCATCACTTTGTAGCTGATTGTCAGTTACTAGCAGATATTGTAGGGTCTGGTTGCCTAAGTTACATAGTTACTAATCAGTGGTTTTCTTCATTTTTATTTTTAATTGCTGGTTGAGAAGCTCAGGACCTGCCTGCCTTGTGTCACCACAAGTTATATCTCCTGCCGTCACCTGAAGTCGCTGTATGTCACTGACTTTTTGTGGCTCCTGGGCAGCCTGTTGCTGCTTGTCGCTTCCTGTGTGGATTTGGCTTTTATTTAGGTGATGATGGCAGTGGAGAGTGCTGTCGGACATCTCAGTTCGATGTTTCTTATAGGTGATCCCTTGTGACCTACAGATCATATTATTTTCATCCTTAAGAGATCATTCCCATCTGGATTGAAATGTTTCACTACAGCGCCAAGGTAATCACTTCGAACTGCCATAGTTCCCTCTAAGAGGGCAAGTGATCCCACACAGTGCCATCATTATGCCCCTCACAGCATAACAGAGCCACCTGATCCCCTCTCTGTAGGGGTCTACAGTTCAGGTGTTTACTTTAATCAGTCACCTGTCCATATATGAATGATATTGTTATCAAATGGTCATAAATTGGGTTATAGTGGTTCTCTCTGTTTTCATTCTTATAACTGAATAAACATTCACTTTTCAGCTTTGTTCTTTTTCTCTTGGCAAATGAGGCGTATGTAAATTGTGCTTGCAAGCGAGCATGCCCGCGTGTGAGTATTTCTAATCTGAGCTTGCTCTTTTGACAATGATAAGTTTCTTGCTGTGAGCAAATTGAATGCAACCCCTGCAGAGGGTGGAGCTACCTTTGTATTCAGCACGAGCATACAATTACCTCAGGACAGTCATTTTTGATCTGGAGATATGAAATTAATTATTCGGCACCAGAGAGGCTGGCTACGGCAGTGCTGTTGTCATTTACATACAGTAATTAGACTGGGCAGCTGTTGGTGCTGCCGTTGCAAACTTGACATCCAACTTGGCCCTTGGAGTCAGATCAACAAAATATCACCTACTTCTCCATGGTGCTGTTAGGTGTTGTTTAAGAGCAGCGTTACAGAGAGAGTCCAGGTTTGTTTGTGTATGTTTTTTCCTTTTCCACTGAGTGGATAATGTTAACACATGCTGTTCATGTAAGGACAATAATAACATTTAATATGATATAAGGGCAAACACAGAAGAAGAAGTGGTGTTTCTCGAGTTTACAAAGCACTACGAGAAACAAACATGCCAGCTCACGTATCTCCTCTTGACTTTTTTGTTGCTGTTTTTGATGACAAAGACCTGCCACAGCCGAACTTTTCTGCGATGCCACTTTTCAGGAGCCAAACCTACACATCAAAATTTATAAAAGCCCACAACCCAAATTCAAATTGGTGACCAGACATGTTTCCAGACACTTCTACCATTTGCCCAGTATTTTCTGCCCTTGATTCAGCCACATCAATTTAAAGGGCAGAGATATAAACCTCTGCCCATTCTCAGCATGTAAGCTGCCTGAGTTCAAGCTTGCTCAGTCCAGAATGGCCAGGGATCTCACTATCCTTTCTGAGCCAAGGTCAGACATCTCACAGTTTTATGACGGAGGTAAACCAGGCCTTCATAAATACTTCATACAGTGCTTTCTTCCAGCTAGCAAAAGCAAACAAGCAAGAAGAAGAAGAAGATGAAGCTGCGAGCAAAAGACAATTAGGAAAGGATATAAGCACATATTTTGACATGCAAAAAAGAAAGGAGAAAAAAGGAAACAACTGAGGCGAGAGCAGAAACAAAGGAACAATATTTTAAATGTTTCCTTCTAGCCATGAAAGAGCCAGTTCTTGCACAGCTAAATTCTCTGAACTGTCAAGTAGAAACTTTGGAAACATTCAAAAATTATGCAGTCCTGATTTATACATAAAATATAAGCAGGTACTATTAAATACATATCTTTGTGTACCCTCTTTGTGCTATACATACTGCTGTGTGCTTTAGATGTAATAGTAATAGGTGCAATATTCACCGAATTTTATCTTCACTTTAGTGTTTTTCAAAATAGCAAGATCACAGCTTCATCTATTTAATTATTCACTTTATAAGGCCATGAAGGCAAAGCTTTGGCTAGATTTCTTCTTGAATATAAGGCCAAGCAATATTAGCAGGCATCCACACGTTTACTGGCTTAGTAGGTCATTCAAATTAAATATCATAAAAGCATAAGGGCAGGGAAATCAAATTTATTGTGTTTTCTTGCAAAATGATGTGGAGGAAGAGTGTACTTGACTTCATCTTCTTTTTTATCACAGGAAGGATTTCATCTCTTATGCTTTCATACAGGGTGAGAGCAGGATAATCGCAGGCTAGGGTGGCATTCATGAGGGAAATCAAACTAATCACTGCTGCCACCAAAAATCCCCAAATTCCCCAAATCAACATGACACAGTGTGATTTTCTAATGTGTAGTGATGTGTTGACAGATTCTGTTCATTTAAGAAGGATCTGGGGAAATGCTTGTCACCCCAGGGGGACCTGCAAGATTCAGTGGGCAGAAAGTACTAATTTAAAAAAAAAGAAAGAAAAAAAGAAACAGCTCTCATCATTTGGTTGGTGTCAGACTTACTTTGCCACAAAGCACTTTTGCCACAGCTATGAGTCAGTCACAATGACAGGGCTGATACTAGCCGCAGTAAAAGTTACATGTTTTTCATTTTCACTGAAATCACTCCAATTGACGATTACCGGTCTTACAAATCAACAGTTCAGATTATGTCGTGGTGGTTGGGGAGAGGAAGGATAGATGGGAAGTTAACATTTTTGACACGTGGAGAAGAGTGCATCCCCATGGACGTAAGGTTTCCATACAGTCTTACCTTGCATAAAACCTCCAAATTTGATCAAACTTTCCCGTCTGTTTCACACTATTTGAAAACCTTAAATCTCATAACTTAATCCAGTTATTATTATTGTGAAATGCACTAACTGAATTTTTTATTTGAGTTTTTAAATCCACTGTCAAAACACTTGTAGTACAGCCTCTTTTGAAGAAGAGTTAGAACTCAGATACTAGAATACTGAGTAGAGACAGGCCACTATCACATCTTCATTTAGTAGAGCACATAATACCACAGAGACTGCCCTCATTTCCTGTGGTGTTGCACAGGGCAGGTGTCTTGGTCCATTACTTTCCTCATTATACATGCTAGCACTTGCCAACCTTGTCAGGCAGCACACCATGCACTGCTGTAGTTACACATTCACACTTTTTCTGTAGAACCAAAACAGTTTGAGCCCTGAGAGGGAAACTCTTAGAAATATATAGGCAATAATTCCAGCTGCAAAAATACCTCGATCCACACCTGTCAGTTGCAAAACTGACACTGTGCCTCTTCAGTAAATCCCAGTCGTTGCTCTTTAATGCCAAAAGAGGGTTTTGCGCTGGCGCAGACTGTTAGTAAATCTAGCCCTTGTACTCTTGGATCCTCTACTGCCAAACTGGAAGACAGCCAATATTTTTCACAGACATCCAATGTTTTTTCGTCTGGGGATGCAGTTTTCGTCGTTAATGCTCCTAAACTTTGAGAGCCGTCTGTCTCAAAAGATTAGGAAAGCAAGCTAGATAGATACTTTAAATAAATGTAAATACAAAATTTAACAAGTGCACTTCCTCCTTATCAATCCTGCTACAGATCAGATTCAGAAGTTTTCTTTGTTCTTTGAGGTTTTATGTATGTTTTATATGTTTTTTTTAATTGTCTTTTGCTTGTTTTTTTTTTGTCTGTTTTAGCAACTTTGTTATATTAAATTTCCTGGTATACCGGTACTATATCCCTTTAAAACTTGCCTTGTGTTATGTTGAACAAGAATGGGTTTGCTGATAACAATTAGCATTTATTTTTATTGAATTTTAAAATCCCCCAAAATAACTTAAATTAAGTCAACTCAGTTTTATTGTTGTAGGGCAATATCAGAGTTCAGGGTGTCACTGTAATAATTTTCGACTTGTTTTAATGCAGTAAAATGTCCACCCCTCCTCACTATAGGAGGGGTGGACAACAAGCAGGGGGTTGCACACAAACAGAAACGGGACATACAAAGAGAAGAAATATGCTAAAATCCATGAATTTAGGCAGGTGACATAAATGAAACAGTTTCACATGTGTAGCTATATTACATTTTAATAATATCAGAGTATATGGAAGTGCCTAAAAAGTTTCAGTCCATCAGAAGGTTATAGTCGTGGCTGCAAACAGACTTCCGGTCCTGTAGAAGTCTATAGGAAAACAGCTTTCTGATATATATTTTAAAAATGTGCGTGTGCCTCCAGTGGCATAAGCATGCACCGTGCTGAGGTTCCAGCTTTTACAGGTTTTCCTTTTTGGACTTTCAGGGGTTGATTGAGACGATCTGCAAGCCTGGATCCACACTAAATTTCCCATGTGTGCTATAATTTATGCTTGCAAAAATCCTTATCACAACTTTCCTGATGGTATGCATATTTTTCAAGTTACAATTTTCTTCATCTAAGTGAACAACTCATTGTACATCATGAGTAGGCTGCAAACAAGAGCTGCTTGTGACTTTGTATTCTTTGAGTTGCAGTAGTTGTGTACAGAAATGTATGGAAAAGCAGAAAACGGGTGTCAACCTGTGGCTTGCAGCAAACTTACTAAACTTCACAGTTTTGTGCTTCCAAAAGCTCAGGGCAAGATTATCTTTAAATAGATATAAGATAAAAAATCAGTCAAAAAACAGCTTCGACACAGCTTCTGAGAGAGACCTTGCTATGTAGTACCAGATGTTAACAGCGCATCTTTTATGTCTTAGAGTGAGCCTTTTTTATAATGAGAAGAGGCCTTTTGCAGAGTTTCTAACACTGAGTTTCGCATTGACTCTTTTTCCATTGACTGAATAAATGCTTTTGGGCCAGTGTGCATCACTTGATGAATACAGATGTTATAGTAATGCGGTTTGGCCACTAGGCCAAAATTGCTGCTTTGGGATGCTGGGAAGGAAAATTAGGAAAATTGAGTGAAACTTATTAAAAGATGTTATGATTGTGTATTTACAATATGCAGCTAATAGCTTTAACATTTGAGCAGAAAATAAACGTTCATTTGATCACACTGAATTATTCTCAGATGTTTTCTCACATGTGACTCTGTAGAAACACCACCACTGCAGCGCTACTAGGAATTAGTGAGGAGACCCACATGCCATCTACATAATATATAGACAGTATTTTATCAGTGACTACTTGAGTATTTTATCAGCAGCCCTTTGTAAATATTTTGGCCAATCGATTTATGTGTTGTGTTGTGTATGGTTACGGTGCAAGTGAAGCATGTACAAGACTCACTCTAAATAATGATTTTGTAAAGTTTAAAAAAACACTAATTAAATTTAGTTAGAAATTGTGTCACTTGTGCACATACAAGTGCCATATATTTATTTTTGTGCTGTTTTTTAGCTCATTTGCAATGCTGACTGTGAAATATAACTGCGATGTAAACTTCCACAACTTAAAAAAAAGAAAAAAGTAGAAGAACAGAAAAAAAAACATCTTTGAATTAATCTTTCATGCTGTATGCAGTAATTGGCGATGCTATATATACACATTTACAAAAGAATAAAGGCACCCTTAACCATCCACTCAGTCCTTCAGTTGCACACATACCGATGAACCGATACTTTGAGGTGAGCTAAGCCTTTATCCACCCACTGATCAGCATGAATCTTATCTGGCTTGTTATGTTTTCCTACCAGTAGCCTCATTATAAGGGTAAGAGAGGCAGGCCGGAGACATGTGCTCGACTCTGATCTACACATCTTCTGTTCCCCCTATTAAAGAGTGCAATGGATTTCCTATACTGCTGCGGTAAGATGGAAAAGGATGATAGTCAGGTTAGGGTAGCCTTTAAAGAGAGGATTGAATCAAGAGTGAGTGAGACAGAGATGATACAGTTAAACACACGCAGCTGGATGCTGATCAGGAAAGAGGTGGTCTAAATTCATTATGCATTCAGACGCAGCGGGAAAATGAGAAAAAACTGTAGCGAAGTGTTGAGGGGGAATGTGATGTTGATCCTGTGACTACTATCACTGCAGCTGAGGATAGCAGGGAAGGAGGACGTAAGGCGCTGACAGGGTTTTAACATGAGGATTATACCAAATCTACCATTCGGCAGCAGGCAAACTCTGAGAACAACAAGTGTTGCTTCCTTCACTTGAAATTACATTCTGACTGGGTTAGTAATATACAGCTCTTTAGCATTGCATGTTAAGATGCGCCATAAGGAAACAAACACTGGAAGGACCTGTGCAGAAGGTCCGTACGAGCTCTGAGCACAGAAATAATTCTATAAAATGTTACTTTTCTACAGGAGGCTTCTCGATTAAGATAAAAGCTGTTCAACTGAGCTGTTTTGCTATTTTATTTAAAATAATGAGCAACTTGCCATATTTCCTCTGTCTTGATTGCCTCTGTTTATTCATTTTATTCCATACTGACTCCATGAATTTGCGATCAGGGCTCATGCCATCTGCTGCGGGAGCCATGTTCTTCTTGTTGTCGAGGATTGTTCTTTCTGGTTCTGACTGCCCTATTGTTGTCACAGTCATGTTGCACGATGAATTTGGGACTGAGCTCCAAAGCGATCTCATCATAATAACCTGAGTTATATAAAAGCCAAACACTTTCGAGTTCTGCCACTTTAATTTAAAAGTTTGGCTCAGATTATGATTCTTGAAGAAATGTATTTATTGCATAATCACTGCGAAACATCTATAAAATTAAAAAAAAAGGAGCTTCATTTCTGCCAAATATGCTTTGATACAGTTTGAGTGTTTTTATTAGGTATGCCAACCTTAGCTGATACCAATCCTTTCATCTGAATTATGATCACATCTCTGCTTAGGAAGTGACTGTTGTGTGTGTGTGTGTGTAATCATTAGCCAAAGATGGTAACTAAACAGAAAGGGATTATAACCACGGTTGAATAAATTCTTAGTCTTTGAGAAGCATATTTGCTGAGGCACGCAGAATGAAATCAGGTTATCTGCTCTCAAATAAACACTTTGCTTCTCCTCTCTGACTCACTTTTTGATTTATAATCCGTTCTCGCTGCCATAGCGGAGACACAGAAGATGATGGAGAAGATTTGGATCTCTTTAATGTACTGCCACCTTTCCAATAAAAGCAATGGCAAAGGACATTATCACACAGTTAAATAGCTGATTAATAATTGCATGACCTTGGGTTGTCTTTGCACTATATACATACCTAAATGATTTCCTTTTCCTTAGTACTAATTAACAAATCTAAAAATCTATGTTGAAACAAACTGTCTAATTTTATTCTCAAACAAATTAGTTTTTCCACATTATTTTTCAATGTTGGGATAGTGATAAATCCCACTATGGCAAAACCCTGTGATAGAAATCCGAAATGAAAAAAACAAAAAACACATTTCATCCAAATACACAAATATGACTATTCTCAAAATAGTCAGGGAACAACAGCACAGACACACACGCACACAAAAGAATAGAAGCAAATAGACTAAAATATCCGTCCATTAATTTTTTTAAATAAAAGGTTAAGTCTCTTTTCTGATATTGGTTTGTCAGGTTGAGTTTGAGGCACAGCAGGAAAAGCAGCAGCAGCAGCCACCACTCACCTCGAACTTTGCCTTTTGAAGCCATCACTGAAGTCCCCAAGTAGACAAGTGGGGTTGGACGGACAGCAAGAGAGGCAGATGTCAGAATACAGAGGAAAAAGAACAAAGAAAGAAGACAGAACAACTGATTAGATAACTGTAGGAAGAACAGCGTGTCTGCATCTGTCGCATATGTGCAGAAACAGCATTGTCTTTATCTCGGATGTCAGTCACAAGTGCTGAACCCCCACCCGCACAGATCAGTCAACCCTGAAAGAGAATGTCCTGATTTAGCTCATCAGCAAATTGAGACCTTAGAGTGTGACACCTTTTAATTAGTCGAGACACATCATGTGGATCGTGCAAGAGTGCTTTTGGTTTTTTAACTGCCAGACCTACAGTATATGGGTTTGCGCATACTGTACGTGTCATGTTGTGGATTTGTGCTGCCGTGCGTCATTTGACTTTGGGTAGAAAATAAAGATTTTGTTTCATAGTAATGATTTATATGTTTGGATGCAGTGACACATTCTGACACCGGTGAACCATCACATCATCCTGTGTAGGGATGGGTATCGAAAACCGGTTCTTGTTGAGAACCGATTTCCACTGTTTCAATTCCTTGGAATTGTTTGCCATTTTTGCAAACGATTCCCTTATCGATTCCAGTCCGAATGACGTCACCACGTTGCGGAGCATCATTTACCTGGCAGGAAACACGGTGCCTAAGCAGCTCAAACGCTCAAAAGTTTGTTTATACTTTACGAGAACGGATGACAACAGGGCAACTTGCAATACTTGCAAAGTAGATATTTCATTTAAGGGAGGAAACACTACGAATATGCAAAAGCATTTGCTCACAAAACACGCGATGACCTTAAATGAATGTCGTGTTTTTAATTCCGCTCCGGACTCGTGAATTTCAACCCAGCAGCAGTGTTAACGTTTGCACGTCCTCTCCCCTTAATACGGCAGGTAAATAATCAACTAACAGTGCATATTATGTTAGCGCGATCTGCCTTATTACAAAACCTGCTATTACTGTGCATTTAGGTGACCATGATGAGAGAGACAGACAGAGTCTGGCTCAGATGCTGGCAGTTCTCGCTGCAGTCTACCAGTAGCGTCTCCTTTCAGGCCAGGATAGACGAATGTCACCGAGCAGTGACTAAGTTTGTGGTCAAAGCCTTGCACCCATTTGCCACAGCAGATGCCCCAACATTCGGTATGTGAATGTGCTTAATTGTAGGCAGGGACATTACTGGATATTCTTGTGTAATTGCTACAGAAAAATTTATGTTATACTTTGTTATTGCTACAGAAGAATATTTATTTTATTTATTTTTTTCCTGGGGACCCTGTGACACCCCATTGAAGAGCCGTAGGCTGTGGATCTCTTAAGATGTCACTGTTGGGTTTGTAAGGCCATGTTACTCCTAAATTTCTATCTTGTTCAAAGAGAAGATATAAAACAAAGTTCTAAGCTAATCGAACTTAGTGTTCTCCTTTTTTAAAAAGAATCGATAAAGAATCGAATCGTTAAACAGAATCGAAAATGGAATCGTAATCGTGAAAATCTTATCAATACCCATCCCTAATCCTGTGACTGACAGCGCTGTAATCAGCGAAGTAAAGGACATACAGGGATGGTGTCCAAACCAGTGTATGGCACACTATGGGAGTATTCAATTAGCAGCTTATTCAGTACAGGCCAGCAAAGCCATGTATGAAAAACAAAGGGAATCACAACATAGAGGACCTAACCAACACATGAGCATCACCTCTGAGACATCCTGCGGGTAAAAACACAGAGGAGAGGCAAATAAACAACATAGATTGTCTATTAGTGTGCGTGTGTGTGTCTGTGTATTTGCGTGTGTATCCTGAGGGAATGACTCTTATGCTTCACACACACTGCTTTGCCAAATTGATGGATCTATTGGAATGCCTCCAGTGAGCCTGAAAACGTGTACAGCTCTAAGAGACAGGGCCTGAAAAAGAATGAGGGAGAGGGAGAACAAAGAGAATCTCACTGCAGGTGCCGAGTCTGCAGGTTATGAAAATTATTGTGGTTTCTTTTCGATTACAGATTAATAAACCGCGCTCTCTGTCAATGACAAATATGGAAATTTCATACAGAATTTTAAATTCACTATCAGAAAGGGAGCAAAAAGTAATCCTTGAATTTGGGCCCGGAGATACAAACCAGCTGCTAAACAGTCCGTACACTCGCTTGACTCTCACATGGATTTTGTTTTGTTTATATTTGAGGGCCATTAAATCCTGATAGTCAATTTTCAGTGGCTGACAGAGATGATTACGCTTTGTTAGTACTATTTCACAACTTGCCAAGATGCAAGGTAGCGTGGGGAAGTGAGAATATGAAAGACAAAAGAAAATGCAAGAAAAAGTGCTACAAAAGAAACATATATGTCATATTCATCAGGCAAATGGACGCAGACACACACAGACACTTGAAATTTTTACACCTTGTTGTTGTGTCACCGGTCAAGAGGGAGAGAGCCCAACAGACAAAAGGGCAGTGGATGTTACATGTCTACCAGGGCTGCTTTCTACATGAGACTGAAGGCTTTGCGAAATATTCCTTTAGCCGTGTCTGACCTCTCTATATCCCTGCTTTTCATGCCTGCTGTCAAAGTATGAGTTCCCTGTCACAACTTTGCCTCTGTGATCTTTCTAAGTCAAAATCTGTGGGGGAAAAAAGCAGACAAAAGATGAAAAAAACATGTGGGTTTTTACAACTTTTCACTCATAACAAAGGAGGAATATACAGCGTATACGGCTGATAGGGAGACATAAAGGACAAGTTGCTAAGAAAAGAGAAAAAAAAAAGAAATGGAGGGAGACTTGTTCACTAGCATCTCCACACTTGCGTCTCAGGTTTACAGTTACCAGGCAACCGACACAACAGTTCTGTAAGTCAAGCTGAAATTGCATAAAACGCTTTTCATCCCGTTCTCTCATTCCCCCATTTTACCATGGAGTGAGCATAGTATCCCCAGTTGATTACACAATGGCCACCTATTACACACTCTCAATACTTCATACTGATTGGAGAGAATCCACTAGAGAGAGATAAGGATGTAACACCTGAATTGGATTAAGTTTGGCTGTTTGTGTATACTGTCCACACAAAAGCGCTTCTTTTTCCATTGTTTCATGTTCAGAAGAGAGTTCACTTCAGCACATCAACACACCACTTTATTTATGAATATTTCTTTACCAGCACTTTTAGTCGGTGGACCAAACAGAGGCTGCAGCAGAAATGGATATTCGAGAGGGCACAAACAGTGATGCTAATGGAATGTCAATAAAAATTTGGTGACAAAATAATTGTTAGTGGTGAGAAACAGGGAGTTACCATGTTTAATTAACCTCAACTTTGAAGCCACTATAAATGGGAGTAAAGCACAGTGTGTACTGACCTGGAAATGAAATGGAGAGGGAAAATGAATGGGAAAGACAACAATTTTACCACATCAGTAACTAGTATTTATGTGTGTATGTCTAAAGTCCCTTTTATGGATGCGGATGGGGCTTAACTATAAATATTACAATATTATATTCATGATTACCTAATCAAGATTGGATCATGACTGAAAAACAGACTGCATTATTCGGCAGTCTTTAAGCTCAAGTTATGCCTGAAAACTTGCATTATAGATTTCACCAGACCCAACACTAACTGGACTGGGGATTAACAGTTCTACATGACTACGAGCATAATGAACACAATCTAATTAGAAAACCATTAAATAATGCAATTACTATTACTTATATATATACACACACGTTGTTTACCCCAACACAAAACAAGCCTTTAATAAAGAATTGCTAAACAGACACCCGTTAAAGTATTTTTCACCACAAAGCTTAGCTAACATACCAGTGGTATCCGTGCAGCTAGCTGAAGCAATTAAGCAGCCCTTCCCTTATTTTGTTACACTGCCCTTCTGATGTGTTTCTATCACGTAAATCCTCTCGGTTTGTCTGAATTAGGGTTTGGCCACGGTTTCAGACTTGTTAGAACTCCAGTATGCTTCTGTGTCTCTGCTGAATGTGTAACTAGGCATGATAGCCATAAGATAATAACACTGTCTGTATCGAGTCTCAACTGCTTTAATTTGGAACTTGTCTGCCACCCATGTCACTTCAGCTTTAACTTCATTTCATGGCATCTTGCGTGCACAAATAACAGTGCGTAGTAAAAATGGGGTCTGTCCTGCAGGGTGAAAGTAATCTGCATTAAATGAACTTCATGCTTCTTGGATACATGTTATATACTATTACAAAAGACAGTCATTAACACATCACGTCTTAAGACATTTGGTGGGGTTTTTTTTTTTTTCAAACTGTGTAAATATAACTGTAATATGAACAGATGGATGCACATGCATGCCATCACTCTTTCCAAGTATTATCTAAAGCAGGATCTTTGTCTAAGCAATGTGCAAACAGTGACATTTTATCTAAGAAAATGAAAAGTGAGTGACTGCATGTTGGTGACACAGGAAAGTACTGAGGTGCAAGCAGGTTGTTCGGTGTCTCTGTATCCATCAGCAGGGAGCTGTCATGAATAAACTGTGTGATAGTTCATACTGAAACCACCTACTGTGACACACACACACGCAGGCATGTACATGCACACATACATAGCAGTGATCACAGTATTCCCTCGGGGTATAAGTCTCCTGGGAGGACGTGAGGAAGGATGTTGCAATACAACATCCTTCCTGTTTTCCTTCTCTTTTCTGTCTACATTCGTCTTCCTTCAACGTATGCACATTCAGGAGTTTGTATCACCTCTCTTTTCAAATTATTCTGCCTCCTGATTAACCCTTTCCTTGCCTGCGTCTTACTCTGCCCTTCTGCATTGCCTATCCCCTCAGGCTACCTTTTTTCACAGTGGCAGACATATTCAGAGTTTGACAAGCAGTAAAAAGCCTATGGAGATCGATGTGTGCAGCGAGGCTCTCTGAGGTGTCACATGGCATGATGGAGAGTTTAGCTTATCTTTCGTACAGCAGCAGCTGTTTTGCCATATGTCTGATGTACTCCCGGCCCTTTGGAATCCAACCAATATTCCACCGGTGAGCAGATTGCTGTAAAACCTTAACACACTCTTTGTCACCTTATGACTTGGCTGTACATAGAACGATCAATCGTCACATACTCATGAGAGCGTAAAAAACATGTACACTGTGACATATTCATAGAGGGCCCTACACACATTCGCGGCTGTTTTTATTCAAAGCTAAATAATCAGCTTCAAAATAGCGATCAAGTGAATGCATTTGAATCTCATTTGAGTTAGCAGCAAATGCATTTAAATCCTATTTGATTTAGCACTGCTTTAGCTAAGGGCTGCGATTCATCTCTTTGTAATAAAGGATATGGTAAACAGTGTTAATAGATGGAATCAAGGTTACTTAACTCAGCTTATTGCCACCATACTGCCTGCTTTATTAGATCTGTCTACCACACCCATGTTTTCTTCCATTACAGAGAGACACACATCTGTTTGTTCTGTCATTTAATCTAGCATATTTGATTTCCACTCCTTAACACAATTACACATACATACTCTGTCTGCGGTTGAATCATGCGCTCATAAACCGAATGCCAATAAAACAGAGACAAAGATGGGCACACGAGGCACACATGTTAATGACACGTACATGCTCTTCATAACACTTGCTCCATCTTTAGATGATGATCTGTAGCGGTGTTTATGGTCCCAGATTGAATGCCTTCCAGATTAGTTTTTTTCTGAAATTGCAAAAAAAACTTATGAATCACCATCACCAGACCATGTGTGAATGGCACCAGACAATCTGGCCGCGAGAGCTTCTGTTTAGTTGCGTACATTCTGTTTGCCAGCACAGTGACCAACCCTTGTACGTACAGTACAGTTCAGTACATTACTTTAAAAAAATTTGTTTTTTTAACACTTTTATCTGCAAGGCAGCAATCTGAAGGAATGAACTTTGTATTTTGGCAGGAACATGTGAAATAGGCGGAGCAATTTATTGAAACACATACAAACATATATGAAAATACAGTATATAAGCTTTTACAAATCTAACAAGCTTTACTATCAATATTGGCTTTATTACTTTTATTAATCAGTATATGTTGATTTCTTTCATGACTCTTCAGGAATAGTTGAAGCATTATTGCTTCAATAATGTTGAGGTCCAAACAGTTTGGAGGCCAGTCCATAACTGATAATGTTCCACTGTGTGTATTTCTATCCAGGTATTCTGCACTGACAGTGTGTTTCACTTTCATGCTGAAAAATGAATCTGCGGCAAATCAGATTCTTTCCAGATGGTACATGCATGGTAGATTAAAATGTGACAGCCCTTTTCTGTGCTCAGAATTCCATCTCTTTTGACAAGATCCCTAACACCACTGGCTGAAATAGAGCAAACCATGACAGAGCCTCCACTGTGTTTTACAGATGGTTATAGGCACCTCTCTCCTGACCTCTTTTGCACATACTAATAATGGTTTGAACTAAAAACTCCAGATAAGATCTGTTTCCACTGATTTTCAGTCCAGGGTTAGGGATAGCCGTCTGCTGTATTCTCACCTATTTCACAAGGACTCAAAATTAATGAAAAAGGAAAATGTAAAGAAAACCCTTTCAAAGACCTTCAGAAAGCCTGGACAACCATTGCCCAAGACTATTGCTCAAGTCTCACTCACTGGAAGCAAAATATAAAGAAATGAGTAGTAGCTCAAGAATTTTTTGCACAGTGCTGTATGCAGTGGGGATTTAATAGAGGTTGAGAATTTAATTTGTGAAAGCCTGGGTATCTTTGAAAATATATTAAGAAATCTAAGAAGGTGTAGTTTTTCTTTCTCTACCTCTTTGAAGAACATATGCTGTGTTATTGTGACTCTGCATGCCCTAGAGGCAAAGTGGAACGGAAATAACTCAAGGGATCCACTACTTATTGATGATAGACCGCCACCTCTTTGGGCATCATTTCTGTGTTGGCACAGGTCGAGCACAGAGGTGACCCAGTAAAATGACATCCCTTTTTGTCTAAGCTTTTGGTAATTCTGTGCTTCTTATTTGGATCCTGTTCACATCACGATGTTTGTCTTCCCTATTAAATGTATGTCTCCACCTAATCACACCACCTGCTAGCTTTTGTGATGTGACTGCTTTAGTTGTGATGTGCTTTCGTTAGCTAATTTACACTAATACAGTACATGGGCAAGTAAAAACCCAAATAGTAAAAGTTTGTTGCCAACTGCAACATATTTAATTGTACACAGAAGAAGAGTTGTGAGGCATGATGCAACATACAGTACATGCCATACTGATTGCATTGCAAATATTTAAGCTAGTTTTATTTGCTCCATTCAGATCATTTTTAAATTGTTTTTAAAATAGAAATCCACCTGATGTTTCTCTTTTAGATACCTGCATAACTGAGAGAGGAAGTAGTACTGACTGTATGATACTGATGGTTTCTGAAGTAGAAGCAATGGAACATGTACAGTCAATATATATGAAAAAAATGAAAAAGAATAATGAGACACGCGCCGGCGTTCAATAGATCATTAATATGTTCGTTCAACTGCAAATTTTTCCCACATAAAGTGAGGCTCATTGATTTTTTTATTGTGGTGCTGAGCACTTTGTTCGTGACAACTATGTTAAAACTGTGATAAAGATTTTGTACAAACATCTGCCACGCAATTAGAAATAACTTGGCTGACAGATGTTGTGATTCATCACTGAACAAATACTAATTTAGATCAAGTTTTAGCACAGAAATTCAACACAGTGAGAAAAGTCATCTTTAGTAATCTTTTGTCAGTGGTGCAGAAGGTGAGACCGAAAAAGCCCCACACTTTATTGTGTTATAAAAAAAATGCACACACTCTGGTCACAATCTAGAGTTAGTATATTAGAAAAAGGATTCAGTGGCCATGGCATCGTGTTTTTAATGTCAGGACATTTTGGTATACAGCTCCTCTGTCACTTGACTTCACAGCGGTTCTATAGGAAAGGTCACAGCATACACAGCAACACAAAACAACACATTCACTGCTCACTACAACTGCACACTCTTGCACATTTGGAAGCACACATATAACCTATGTAAATCTAAAAAAATACTTTGGTTTATGGTAAAGGTTTAATTCAGATGAAGCATTCTCGCTACCATAAATATAATGCTCTGCCTCCAGAACTAATCAGAAACATCAAGCAGTTTGTGTTGTGCAGAAATCTCTAGTGATCTTATTCCTTGGTTTGAGTAGTTTGATATAACATTATTTCATTTACTGAAAAAACTGTTAGACAAATAATAGGCCTGGAACTATCAGGTTTAATCAGAATGGAGCACACTTCTGAGATATTAAACATCAAAGACCTGACATGCCAGACTGCAAACAATAGGTTTTTCTTAAATATTTTAACTCAAACAGTTTGCTTTTGAATCAGAAGGCTTTGAAACATGGCTAAAACCAAACATTATTTATTGTGCACAGCGTCAGTAATACTTTTGGTGACAATCATTGCTAAATAATCAATTTATTTACAACTTTGAAACATATTTTAAAAAAGGCTGTATTTTCCCCTTTTACAAGAAGATAAACCAGCAGCACTTTCTATTACAGTTCAAATAGTGGGGAAATAAGGTGGAAATAAGACACTAATAACATGGAAATAGCCAACTCTTGTCACTCAATTACTAAATCAATATCCAAATAATGACCTTTTAACAGTGGTTATAGCTAAATAATGTCTGTAACTGTGTAATAACAAGCCAGAAACTGGCAGTAATAATGTGGAAGCAAATACATGCATATGAGGCAAAACCAAATAAATCAAATCAAATAAATTCATAACTGAAAGTACAACATCTCTCTGTGATGTGAGTCTTTTATAAGATGCAAATGCACAGTGTGCAGCATATACTGTAACAAAGGACATCTGCCTCACTTGCATGTAGACTTACAGTGTAACTGCAATTAAGAGCCAGCAGCTAGCAATCATTGCCTCACCATTAAGGCCCAGATAGATGTGACTGTAATTACAATTGCATATTCCAATAAATTAATGTGTTGCCAGTAGGAAAAAAATGATGGGAAGAGTAAAGTTCCTTCCACTGAGAATTTGCATCTCTTGTTAATGTTTGTCAGGATTCAGACAGTCTCTAAAACTATTACTCTCACTATTGACATATCCCATGCTGCGTGGCAACTTCTGAGAATGGCAGGACTATTTTTAATGAGAACTGATTGATTTTGTGCGTTGTGATTTATACATGTTGATCTGTTATCAAGTCTGCGCGCAGTAGCAATCATATTTCTGGGAGCTTGTCTAGTGCTGTACGGACAGTCCCAACAGCAGAGAGAGATAAAAGAAAAGTGCAGACTTGACCAGGATCATATTCGAGTGCAGAAAGCAAATATAGCTACGCGTTTGCAAATACGCACCCACACACACATAGAGCCCATTAGTTTTGCCATTTAAAACCTTAAAAAAATTCCCCTGAACTCGAGAAGCACATTTCAATTTCCGCAAAATGCCGAAGGCGGCAACAAAATTATGAATCTCAGCAACAAGAAAAGTCAAACACATATTGCTACAGGATGATAGACACAGCTAAATGCATACATGTGCTCGCATATGCAGAAAAATGCAGTCTGTCAAACAGGTACTGTCATTAGATGATGGAGAGTCCAGCTCTAGCCTATAACTCAGCAGGTGCTTTCTGTTTCCTCTGCTTCTTCAAATGAATTGTTTAGAAGTTGAGGTTATATTGTGATCGATGCCTTGGGGGTAACAAATGACTTCCACCAGACAAAGCTTTGAAGTGGATTTGTACGCCTGGTCACCAACCTGTAATCTGCAACCATTTATCAAAGGGTGAAGGGACAGGAAATTTCCATGGAAAACTTCCAAATAATTCAAGCTCCAATTTTTTACCGCACGCAGAGGTGAAATCCCTAGAGGATAAAGAGTTACGTGGGAGTAATGCTTTATCCAGCGTCAGGTGCTCTCATTATTTTAAACAAATGGACAGTCCTACATTTCTGAGGGATCTTCTGTTTTGTCATTTTATCCTTACTGTTAGTGATTGTGTTGTGGAGTGAAGCTTTTATCCTCAGTGGAGAGGAACACATAGCGTCTGGAAAATGCCTCCTCCCCTTGATAGTGAGACTTTGATCAAAAATGTGTCATAGCATTTTGCTCGAGCTGAATTATTCAAAGGTCAGTGAACAAAGGCATGTTTGTGCTGTGTTGCCTTACAAAGGGTAGAATGATGGTAAATTGGCAAAGTGCTCACTGCGTCTCTGTAGGGAGCTGACTGGTGAGCCTCACCCTCAAGGGACCATTTGGCTTCAAACAGCACAAGCTCCCTGTGATTGTTAATGCGTCAGTCATAGCCAGGGTGTTACCTCATATTTTCAAACCATCACCTTTATATACCATTCTATTTAGGGCATTGTGTTACAGTTGCTTTCCAGCAGGTTCAGAAGAGAATAGATTCTTAACAAGAGAGACTGAACACTTCGGTCCTGCAGGGCTATTACACCTAATGAATGTTGCAGCTTGTGTGAGCACATGTGTGTGACGGTTAATATTTTGTGAGCTGAAGAAACATTTTTTGTTCTTTGCACACCATTGCATGTTTAAAAGCAAAAGTCAGTGTATGCGTGTGCATGGGTGGAATACAGCAGTGCAAATGGCCCTTTCTAATGATGGCAATCAGCGGGAAGAAGCCTAACGGAGAGTGAAGACGGGATCACGAAAAGAAAAAAAGGACTAAGATATATTTCAAGTCTGTGACTTTAGCGTTCTCGCCTTTGTATTCCAGTTGCCTGCTCTTATTTCTACACCCAGATCGAGACCTTAATGGTTTTAAGTGTCTTTTCCTTCTCCAAAAGTAGTCAAAAATGCATCATGTATTCTTCTATCCCTGGGCAGGCCACTAGAAAAGAAGACAGCAGGGAGAAGAGTGGAGTAGGAGAGAACAGAGGGAGGTAAACAGAGGTAAAAATGGCTAACCTTGACTGTGTGTATGTATAGTCCACAGATTTCATTACACTTCCATTATCCATCTGGTGTTTCTAAAGAAAAACTCAAGTGAGTGAGTGTGGGTGATGTGGATTCACATTAATCAAAGACAGAGCGAGCACACATGAGATGTATCAACACACATAAGACAGAGAGACAGAGAAATGGAACAGTTTTTAATGAAGCTACTGTAGTAAACGAAGCAGCGCTGCAACGCACAGGTTCCCCACAGGAGCTAAACCCCAGGCAGTGCAATTTACATAAAACCTGACAAGCTTTATTTTTGAAATAGGCTCATCTTCAGAATAGATATATTTTTAGGATGTTAAAATTGCATGCATTTCCATATGAACGTAGTATCATATTCAAGCTGCTTCTGACATGACTAAAGTCATGACTAAAGTGTCTACTTTAGTCATGTCAATGCTTTTCCATTTCTATATACTTGTTAAACACACAACCCATGACAAACAGTTAAATTTATCATTTATCATGTATTTATATGTATTTGGAAAAAGGCATTTTACTCTCTCCCTAATATCTTCCGACTTAGTCAGGCATTAGATACATGACTATTTATTCATTCACTGGAAGCTGTATGGTACAAAAAAAGATGATTAAAAAGCCCCAAACTCAATAAGGAAAATAAATATCCAGGTGCTGACACACCTTGCTTCACCCATTACCTTCCAACCAAAGCTGGGAGCTATGAATAATTCCATTTCATGGCTCAGCTTATATTTACAGAAGAACAAAAGAAAAACTGTGTTCAATTACCAAAGACAAATTTGAACTCATCTGGGTCATTTTGAACAAATTGAACTGGAACTAATTCCTTCCGAGTGTGGCAATTGAACTAAATAAATAAATAAAATGGTGACTTGTTTGCTTTTTTCCCCATCAAATTAAAGTTGACCTCAACACGCTCTTATTATAGCGCTCCGCAGGCACAGGTCCATGGGAGCTGTGTAACTAAGGGGGTGGTGGGGGAAGAAGAAGGCGGACACAGGCACGCTAAAGTGTACGCAGCTTCGGAAAAGAAGGAACAGAATTCACGTGATAATTAAAAAAGTTACAAATAATAAAAAAGAAAGAAAAATATACACTCCATGTATCTTTTTAAACCCTGCTTTCATTTGTACCATTTCTCTCACTGTCCTCTCTCTCTGTCTTCTTCGCCCATTTCAAAGGTGTAAATTGGACACAGACAATTGAACATTACTATCCTGGGAGGTAGCTGGCACCATCTGTTAAATGTCCGCCCCCAACATCAGAGTGTACCACACAATGCGCCCAAACATCCCAGTGCACCATGATGCACATTTGTGTGGGCATGCACGTGCTGCTCCAAGTAAAGTGGGTGCAGGTACTGCATATTGTTTCAAAGATAATATGATCTGTATTTGAACGATACTAAAGGAAATTATTTTAATATCCAAAATTTATGAAATCTCCCCAAAACAAACAGTTTGTTACTGTAAAACTTTCTGACTTTCGCTCTCACATGTTACATAGATTCTGATATGAACTTAGGTTACAAAAAAGTATTATTCGGCACTAAAGATTAGTCAGGGTACTTTAGTACTTTCTGACCTGAAAGATTAATCAAGATAATATGATAAGAGTAAGGAACAAAGAAAAAAAATACATACAAACAAGCTTCCTTGTAGTTATACCTTTGGCTGGAACTTGTTGTCAGTAGTTACCCACTAATTGTGGTCCACTTCTTGCCAAATGGGCGCAATTGTTCACGGCTGATGGAAAGTTTATATAAATACGAAGCATTCACTGCATTCCACGAGATTCCCAACAAAAACCCAATTATTTGCTGGGGCTGGATTGTGATAGGTTTTCCACACAAATAATGAGGAAGAATGCCAATGTGAATTTATAAAAAGCCTTAATGTTCCTCTCTCTCTCTTGTGCTCTCCCTTCCTCTAACACACATGGCTGATTAGCAGTTGGCATTTTGTCTTGGCCATGTGCTAAATGACAGCGGCAACATTACCATCTCAAAGATGCTCTCCTTGCCCAGTTAATGGTCAGGACACAATGGGTGCTCAAACACTTGATGGATCATTGAAGGATTATGCGATTTGGCTTTGAGCCCGTATCGTCACGTCACGCAAGTGTGCGTGTGAATGCACGTGGCTATGTGTCTGAGTGTGTATGTGAAACAGAGAAAGAAAGAGGGATTCTGTATCCTGTATTCTGTGGACTCCTACAGACCTCTCAATGGGAGCAATAATGTCAAGGAGCTGCAATGTCATATCCATCAGAGCTGACTTTCTGTCAAGTCCAGACAAAGGTGTTGACACCTCAACACCACACAGTGAGTGAGTAGACCATTCAAATGTCAGTTACCTGACACATAGCCATGCTCTCATAGATGGGTGGCAACCTGTGATTGTCAGTTGGTAACTCTAGAAAAAGGCCACTGCATATATAAAGTCTAAAATAAATCCACAGAGGTTTACTGAATGAATACGTTTTCATCCTCTGAGGTAAGCGCTCACTTGGTACAATCCCACCTGTCAACCGTAGCAAATCAGCCATCACGAAAATGACAAGGTTATTGCTAAAGCACAATGGAGTCGCGTTTGGATTGTTCAGTTAGGTGTGAGTTTGCCAAACTTCATTACTGTTTTCAGGATCTAATAAAAGTTATGCTTCAGTTTATTGTTTAGAGAACTGAATTACAAGGTTTCACACCTTATGTGCAAAATTTCACACTACTCCCACTAAATCTTTTACCATATCAAAAAAGAACTGTATCTATTCCAATATATGCATGAAGGCATTGTCTAAATTCTACAGTTATTGTCTTGTATTTCTTTTAAGTGGATAAAATAGATCAAAATTCAAATTTATCCTGACTTGTGGTGCAGCCAGGCTTTAATGACATACGTAGACAGATGTATGCGAATATCTGCATAAAATAAACATGTACAATCTATTACAGTGATTATGGTGTTAAAAAGAGGCACTGATAAATAATATCCTCTTTAGACAGATGCTTTTTTTAAACTTTTAAAGCGGTCTAGTGGTTGATTGACTGATGAACTATAAAGAGAGAAAGAGACAGAGTTGAGAGGTAGAAGTTTTCCAAATGCAGGAGTTGGGTTTGTGGGATAATCTCTGTAATCTTTCAATTACCTAAAGACAAATAAACTGTGATGGTTTGGCCAAGCAGCCAAGGACACCACAGACCACAGACAAGATGACCTTAGAAAGACACTTCTCTATAAAAACACATACAGTAGCTTTTTACGCACATCTCTATCTGCTGAAAATATAAATAAAACGTTTTCCGATAGGTTAATTTTAGGATAAGTAGTGTTTAAAAAGCATAGCTGGTTAACTTAACCGTACCAAAACTGCCATAATTGTTCAATTCTTATAAAGAAGCAGCTCGGTTTCGCTGTCATTTGTGATTTTTGCACTGCTGATGATGACTTGTTTGTTTTGTAAAGTTTACAACCAGATGTTGCTATATTTGATATAGAGGAGTCTACGCTCGGTGTTGCAGATTAAATCTGTCTGTAAAAAAAAGCACCATGTTTTCCCAAATTCTTTTCCTGGTGATATACTCAGAGCAAAACTAAATTTCAGCTGAGAAAATACGGCATATAGGCAAGCCTGTTGAGTAAAATTATTCACACTTGTTTCTAATGGTGTTATATAACCATTACACTGTATGCTACTTCACAGTGCACAGGCTCCATGGCATGTAATATTGAGACCAAGAACTGAGACTGCCATTCTTCAGAAAATGAAACCAAAGCTAATGCGAGCTGTTGTCGTGACCGGCAGTTATGCCTTTTTTCTTCTGACCTCGTGGTTGTATTTCTAGAGTGTGGAACAGCTGAATACCTGGACATTCAACACTGTATTGCTTACAGCAACTTAACCGCAATATTTATAACTATAAACAACACATTCCTCAGTTATTGACATTATTATTCATTATTGTAAACTAAATGTAATATAAATATAATAACAAAAATGTTCTTTATTGTAGTATAAAAAATAAAAAGGTTAATAATTGTTATTTTGATGTTAAACTTTAGCTTTTTTAGACATCGAGTCTCCTTGTGATTTTAGTTTATTCGTTTACATTCACCATGCAATAGCTCAAAAAAAATGACAGCATATAAAGAAAAGATGGTTTGTTATGTTTTGACATGATTTCAAATGTTGATATTGATAACCTCACTACTGTTTCAGTACTTATTACAGCTTCACTCCAGGTTTTCATTTTCATTATTCTTTATTTTTTCTCTGTGATGACAGTGATGACTCCTGAGAAGATTTTCGTCAAACTTTGAGAACTTTATGTTTTGTCAATTGTTAATTTTTATTAGTCGTATTAACTTAAACCCACATAACGTTACACTGGATTAGTCAACCGCAACATTGCGTCGAGGCACCAACTGCATTAATATTTATTTATATACAAAGTATATCTTTAATTTTTAACAAAAATATATTAATTCAAGACACACCCAATACTTTTAGTGTCGAAAAGCTGATCAAGGTTGAATCTGACAGCCTCATGTAAGCAAAGCACATCTGTAAATACGCATGTTGATGCCATTATTATCACCCTGCACATCTTACGTAATTGATCTGACACCTTATGTCTATGGTAATAATATGATGGGTAATTGTATGAAAAGAGGAGGAGCACCTTACATGTATAGATAAGTTGGAAGCCTCTTCAGGTATCAGTATGACAGAAATTGAAGCGCACAGGCACGTAAAGAAACAAATAATGTTAACTACTAAGCTTACATTACTTTGTTCTTGGTTTCTATCTCACATATGGGAGATCATAACTGCTGTAAATGTCTGTCTCAAGCACATAACTTCAAGCTTTAAGTAGCAGTCAAGTAGCAGTCAAATAAATCTTTTTTTAACGGCCCTTTAATATCTACTGTGTTTATTGCTGTCTGCTGCAGCTGAACTCAGGTGCGCTGCAAGAACTGAGAAAGGTGAACTAATGATCTGAAGTCAATAGGAATGGTGGAAAATGGGCAGGAAATTGTGTATTTAATGTGGATAAATGTCTGATTTTTGTTGACATTTTCCTGCACGTCTCTAAAATGTCTTGTAAACAGTCAAATGACTTAAAAATACCAAGGAAACAAAGGGCAGAGCAACACGCATGTCTGGTCAATCTTCCACTAAATGAGCTGTAAGACGACAGGAAAGAGTTCATGATGGTTATTTTTCCATTATTTGCAAAAGGATGAAGCCGAATTTGAGTATGTGAGTGTAGACATTGTGTGATGGGCTAACGATGGGCCTTTATCTATATGGAATTTTAATGTGACAGTAATTTTAAAACTGGGTGTCAGTTTAATCAGATCGACATAGGAGGAATATTCAACACTTGTTTACTTAATCTTTTTGCCGCCTTTAACCATGTGGGACAGGTTGATTTCTAGATATTAAAAATAATAGAAAATACATGCACTTAGTCATATTTTTTCTGATTCCTTAACCCAACTGTAAAATTCAACAACAAGTAAACTTGAATAAGATCAGTAATTTCTTCTTTTCTTTTCTTGCTTTGTGTTTGTTTCATGTGTAGAGAAAAGGATGTATATTGCACGAGGTCCTTGCTGTTCAAGATATAAAAGAAATAAAATCTAATGAACCTTAGATTGGGCTACAGCAAAAAAACATTTTAACTCAAATTAACCAAAACCAAAAAAAGAATGCAAACAAGAGCCCATTAGGGTCCAAATAATCTAAAGACATTAAAGGGATTTAATATCTTAAAGACCTCTGCTACTTTTACTGCTTAAAGGGCAACAAGCGACCTGTGGAAGAAAGAACAGGGACATTTATGATGCTGTTGCCCTGAAAGAAGGACAACTGAAGGCCATGATTAAATATCTTTCCTGTTTTAATGGATGTAGTAACCTCCTACATCAGCACGCTTCCACTTAGACACATCAGCACACTTCCACTTAGACCTGCCTGTTAGTCTCAGTTGGCTGCTCCTTCCTCCCCTAGGAAAAACTCCATAAAACACAAGACATTTATTTAGGGGAATACACACATGCATCCGTGTGCATCCATGCATGCTGAAAGTGCACACACACACACACACACACACACACACACACACACACACACACACACACAAGCTGCTCAA